>NW_027102588.1:235000-247333 GCF_035609145.1 Eleutherodactylus coqui | reverse complement strand
CTCCAGGGGCCGGGGGGAGCCCCTGGAGGTGGGACTGGGGGTGTGGAGGGGCCCCCTGAGAGCACCCAACAGAAGTTGCTCAAGACCCTGCCTGAGCCTCCGGTGTTGCAGGGAAGGACACCCAGGGGGCGGGGAACAGCCGTGGCAGCCCCCCTTGCAGTTGAACAAAGTTTGAAGAGACAAGTCATGAAAATGACAAAGTCCAAACGCTCCAGGCGAGCCGGCCAGGGGGGCGGACCCGGCTGGCCGGGCCGGCGGGGGCTGCAGCTGCCGGGGCTGAGCCGAGTGTCGATGCAGGTCCTGAGAACCGGGAAGGGGACAAACCGGTGGCTCCAGGCCGAGCTCGAGTTCCAGGAGGTCGGCCTGACTGTGGAGGTTTTCCCCCTGGCTTTTCCCCATAGGCCAAAACGGGGGAAGTCAAAAAAGCACCCCCGGCAGATGTATGCAGAGGGGCTGGCTGGTGATGGGGAGCGGGCTGTTGGCAGCGGTGTGCTGGCTGCAGAGGTTTGCATGGGCGGCTGCGGAGGGCCCCCTGAGTGCACCTGCCAGCAGTGGCTCAAAGCCCTGGCTGAGCCTCCGATGTCCCCGGGCAGGACCCCTGGAGGCCGGGCACAGACCGCAGCCTGCCCCCTTGCCGTTTGATGAAGCTTGCACCGTCAGAAAAGTTTCAAAGTCCCAACGGGGAGAGAGTGTTGAGGGCGAGGGGGTGCTGGCTGCTCCAGGGGCCGGGGGCAACCCCTGGAGGCTGGGCACGGACCGCGGCACACCCCCTTGCAGTTGAACAAAGTTCGAGGAGACAAGTCATGAAAATGACAAAGTCCAAACGCTCCAGGCGAGCCGGCCAGGGGGGCGTACCCGGCTGGCTGGGCCGGCGGGAGCTGCGGCGGCTGGGGAAGAGCCGAGTGTCAATGCATGTCCTGAGAACCGGGAAGGGGACAAACCGGTGGCTCCAGGCCGGGCTGGAGTTCCAGGAGGTCGGCAGGACTCTGGAGGTTTTCCCCCTGGCTTTTCCCCATAGGCCAAAACGGGGGGAGGAAAAAAAGCACCCCCAGCAGATGTATGCAGAGGGGCTGGCGGGTGATGGAGAGCGGGCTTTTGGCAGCTGTGTGGTGGCTGCAGGGGTGGGCCTGGGCGGCTGCGGAGGGCCCCCAAAGTGCACCTACCAGTAGGGGCCCAAGACCCAGGCTGAGCCTCCGATGTGCCCGGGCAGGACACCCAGGAGGCGGGGAGCAGCCCCCGCTGAAGTCCATGGCATGTGCCAGAGGCGAGCCTTGGAGAAAAAACGACAAAGTCCAAACGCTCCAGGCGCTGGCCAGGGGTGCGGACCGGGCTGGCCGGGCCGACGGGGGCTGCGGCTGCCGGGGCTGAGCCGAGTGTCGATGCATGTCGTGAGAACCGGGAAGGGGACAAATCGGTGGCTCCAGGCCGGGTTGGAGTTCCATAAGGTCGGCCTGACTCTGGAGGTTTTCCCCTTAGCTTTTCCCCATAGGCCAAAAGGGGGGAAGTCAAAAAAGCACCCCCGCCAGATGTATGCAGAGGGGCTGGGGGGTGACGGAGAGCGGGCTGTTGGCAGCAGTGTGCTGGCTGCAGAGGTGTGCATGGGCGTCTGCGGAGGGCCCCCCTGAGTGCACCTGCCAGCAGTGGCTCGAAACCCTGGCTGAGCCTCCGATGTCCCCGGGCAGGACCCCAGGAGGCCGGGCAAATAACGCCGGGTTGCCCCCTTGCCATTTGACGAAGCTTGCACGGTCAGAAAAAGTTTCAAAGTCCCAACGGGGAGAGAGTGTTGACGGCGAGGGGGATGCAGGCTGCTCCAGGGGCCGGGAGGGAGGCCCTGGAGGTGGGCCTGGGGGGTGTGGCGGGGCCCCCTGAGAGCACCTACCAGCAGTTGCTCAAGACCCTGCCCGAGCCTCCGGTGTTGCAGGGCAGGACACCCATTGGCGGGGAACAGCAGGTGGCAGCCCCTACTGAAGTCCTTGGCAGCTGGCAGAGATGAGTCTTTGAGAAAAAACGACAAAGTCCAAATGCTCCAGGCGCCGGCCAGGGTGGCGGACCCGGCTGGCCGGGCCGACGGGAGCTGCGGCGGCTGGGGAAGAGCCGAGTATCGATGCATGTCCTGAGAACCGGGAAGGGGGCAAACCAGTAGCTCCAGGCCGAGCTGGAGTTCCAGGAGGTCGGCCTGACTCTGGAGGTTTTCCCCCTGGCTTTTCCCCATAGGCCAAAATGGGGGAAGTCAAAAAAGCACCCCCGGCAGATGTATGCAGAGGGGCTGGATGGTGACGGGGAGCCGGCTGTTGGCAGCGGTGTGCTGGCTGCAGTGGGCCCCCGAGGTGCACCTACCAGCAGTTGCTCAAGACCACGCCTGAGCCTCCGGTGTTGCAGGTCAGGACCCCCATTGGCGGGGGAACAGCAGGTGGCAGCCCCTGCTGAAGTCGTTGGCAGAGATGAGTCTTTGAGAAAAAAACGGCAAAGTCCAAATGCTCCAGGCGCCGGCCAGGGTGGCGGACCCGGCTGGCCGGGCCGACGGGAGCTGCGGCGGCTGGGGAAGAGCCGAGTATCGATGCATGTCCTGAGAACCGGGAAGGGGGCAAACCAGTAGCTCCAGGCCGAGCTGGAGTTCCAGGAGGTCGGCCTGACTCTGGAGGTTTTCCCCCTGGCTTTTCCCCATAGGCCAAAATGGGGGAAGTCAAAAAAGCACCCCCGGCAGATGTATGCAGAGGGGCTGGATGGTGACGGGGAGCGGGCTGTTGGCAGCAGTGTGCTGGCTGCAGAGGGCCCCCGAGGTGCACCTACCAGCAGTTGCTCAAGACCACGCCTGAGCCTCCGGTGTTGCAGGTCAGGACACCCATAGGCGGGGAACAGCAGGTGGCAGCCCCTGCTGAAGTCGTTGGCAGAGATGAGTCTTTGAGAAAAAAACGACAAAGTCCAAACGCTCCAGGCGCCGGTCAGGGGGGCGGACCCGGCTGGCCGGGCCGACGGGAGCTGCGGCGGCTGGGGAAGAGCCGAGTGTCGATGCATGTCCTGAGAACCGGGAAGGGGGCAAACCAGTAGCTCCAGGCCGAGCTGGGGTTCCAGGAGGTCGGCATGACTCTGGAGTTTCCCCCCTTGGCTTTTCCCCATAGGCCAAAACGGGGGAAGTCAAAAAAGCACCCCCAGCAGATGTATGCAGATGGGCTGGCTGGTGATGGAGAGCGGGCTGTTGGCAGCCGTGTGCTGGCTGCAGAGGGCCCCCGAGGTGCTGCACCTACCAGTAGTTGCTCAAGACCCCGACTGACCCTCCGGTGTTGCAGGGCAGGACACCCAGGAGGCGGGGAACAGCCGTGGCAGCCCCTGCTGAATCCCACGGCAGTTGGCAGAGATGAGTCTTTGAGGAAAAATGACAAAGTGCAAACGCTCCAGGCGCCGGCCAGGGGGGCGTACCCGGCTGGCCGGGCCGGCGGGAGCTGCGGCTGCCGGGGCTGAGCCGAGTATCCATGCATGTCGTGAGAACCGGTATGAGGGTAAACCTGGTCGCTCGGGGCCGAGCCACGGTTCCGGGAAGGCGGAAGGAGCGGGCCTGTTTGCCCTGATAGCGCCGACGGCGGTAAATTAAGGCCTCGCAAAACGTCAGGACGAACACCTTTTTTGCATATAAGGGAACGAGCGGTGTGCGGTCTTTGACAAAGTGACTATTTCTCAATGTGCTGAGAAGGGAGTGGGGACCGCTCAAAGTCAAAGCACCGCGTCCGCCCCTCTGCCACCTCCCTGGGAGCAGAGTCATCGAGCGCGAGTGTCCCCACTCCGCCTGTCCAGGCCGCGGGGCCGACAGGCTGGCCGGCTGCCCGGGCAGACCCCGCTCTCCGAGCGGCCGGGCCCAACGTTCAAGAGGTGTACGAAGCCACCTTGGGGGGCTGCGGAGGCCCCCCTGAGAGGGCTGATAACCCCGTCCTAGCTGCCTGCGCGGGCAGGCGGGACCCCCAAGAGGCCGGGCACAGCCCGAGGCAGCCCCTGCTGAAGTCCACGGCAGTTGGCAGAGACGAGTCTTGGAGGAAAAATGACAAAGTCCAGACGCTCCAGGCGCTGGCCAGGGGTGCGGACCCGGCTGGCCGGGCCGGCGGGAGCTGCGGCTGCCGGGGCTGAACCGAGTGTCGGCGCATGTCGTGAGAACCGGTATGAGGGTAATCCTGGTCGCTCCAGGCCGAGGCACAGTTCCAGGAGGGCGGAAGGAGCGGGCCTGTTTCCCCTGATAGCCCCGACGGCGGTAAATTAAGGCCTCGCAAAACGTCAGGACGAACACCTTTTTTGCATATAAGGGAACGAGCGGTGTGCGGTCTTTGACAAAGTGACAGTATTTCTCAGAGTGCTGAGGAGTGGGGACCGCTGAAAGTCAAAGCACCGCGGCCGCCCCTCTGCCACCTCCCTGGGAGCAGAGTCATCGAGCGCGAGGGTCCCCACTCCGCCTGTGCAGGCCGCGGGGCCAACAGGCTGGCTGGCTGCCCGGGCAGACCCCGCTCTCCGAGCGGCCGGGCGCCACGTTCGAGAGGTGTACGAAGCCACCTTGGGGGGCTGCGGAGGCCCCCCTGAGAGCGCATCCAAGCCCCTGCTGAGAACCCTGTCCTAGCTGCCTGCGAGGGCAGGCGGGACCCCCCAGGAGGCCGTGCACAGCCCGCGGCAGCCACTGCCGAAGCCCAGGGCAGTTGGCAGAGATGAGTCTTTGAGAAAAAACGACAAAGTCCAAACGCTCCAAGCGCCGGCCAGGGGGGCGGACCCGGCTGGCCGGGCCGACGGGAGCTGCGGCGGCTGGGGAAGAGCCGAGTGTCGATGCATGTCCTGAGAACCGGAAAGGGGGCAAACCAGTAGCTCCAGGCCGGGCCGGAGTTCCAGGAGGTCGGCCTGACTCTGGAGGTTTTCCCCCTGGCTTTTCCCCATAGGCCAAAATGGGGGAAGTCAAAAAAGCACCCCCGGCAGATGTATGCAGAGGGGCTGGATGGTGACGGGGAGCGGGCTGTTGGCAGCAGTGTGCTGGCTGCAGAGGGCCCCCGAGGTGCACCTACCAGCAGTTGCTCAAGACCACGCCTGAGCCTCCGGTGTTGCAGGTCAGGACACCCATAGGCGGGGAACAGCAGGTGGCAGCCCCTGCTGAAGTCGTTGGCAGAGATGAGTCTTTGAGAAAAAAACGACAAAGTCCAAACGCTCCAGGCGCCGGTCAGGGGGGCGGACCCGGCTGGCCGGGCCGACGGGAGCTGCGGCGGCTGGGGAAGAGCCGAGTGTCGATGCATGTCCTGAGAACCGGGAAGGGGGCAAACCAGTAGCTCCAGGCCGAGCTGGGGTTCCAGGAGGTCGGCATGACTCTGGAGTTTCCCCCCTTGGCTTTTCCCCATAGGCCAAAACGGGGGAAGTCAAAAAAGCACCCCCAGCAGATGTATGCAGATGGGCTGGCTGGTGATGGAGAGCGGGCTGTTGGCAGCCGTGTGCTGGCTGCAGAGGGCCCCCGAGGTGCTGCACCTACCAGTAGTTGCTCAAGACCCCGACTGACCCTCCGGTGTTGCAGGGCAGGACACCCAGGAGGCGGGGAACAGCCGTGGCAGCCCCTGCTGAATCCCACGGCAGTTGGCAGAGATGAGTCTTTGAGGAAAAATGACAAAGTGCAAACGCTCCAGGCGCCGGCCAGGGGGGCGTACCCGGCTGGCCGGGCCGGCGGGAGCTGCGGCTGCCGGGGCTGAGCCGAGTATCCATGCATGTCGTGAGAACCGGTATGAGGGTAAACCTGGTCGCTCGGGGCCGAGCCACGGTTCCGGGAAGGCGGAAGGAGCGGGCCTGTTTGCCCTGATAGCGCCGACGGCGGTAAATTAAGGCCTCGCAAAACGTCAGGACGAACACCTTTTTTGCATATAAGGGAACGAGCGGTGTGCCGTCTTTGACAAAGTGACTATTTCTCAGAGTGCTGGAGTGGGGACCGCTCAAAGTCAAAGCTCCGCGGCCGCCCCTCTGCCACCTCCCCGGGAGCAGAGTCGTCGAGCGCGAGTGTCCCCACTCCGCCTGTCCAGGCCGCGGGGCCGACAGGCTGGCTGGCTGCCCGGGGAGACCCCGCTCTCCGAGCGGCCGGGCGCCACGTTTCGAGAGGTGTACGAAGCCACCTTGGGGGCCTGCGGAGGCCCCCCTGAGAGCGCCTCCAAGCCCTTGCTGAGAACCCTGTCCTAGATGCCTGCGCGGGCAGGCGGGACCCCACCAGGAGGCCGTGCACAGCCCGCGGCAGCCACTGCTGAAGCCCAGGGCAGTTGGCAGAGATGAGTCTTTGAAAAAAAATGACAAAGTCCAAACGCCTCCAGGCGCCGGCCAGGGGGACGGACCCGGCTGGCCGGGCCGGCGGGAGCTGCGGCGGCTGGGGCTGAGCCGAGTGGCGATGCATGTCCTGAGAACCGGGAAGGGGACAAACCGGAGGCTCCAGGCCGGGCGGCAGTTCCAGGAGGTCGGACTGACTCTGGAGGTTTTCCCCCTGGCATTTTCCCATTGGCCAAAATGGGGGAAGTCAAAAAAGCACCCCCAGCAGATGTATGCAGAGGGGCTGGCTGGTGATGGGGAGCGGTCTGTTGGCAGCAGTGTGCTGGCTGCAGAGGTGTGCATGGGCGGCTGCGGAGGGCCCCCTGAGTGCACCTGCCCGTGGTGGCTGAAAAGCCAGGCTGAGCCTCCGATGTGCCCGGGCAGGACCCCAGGAGGCCGGGCACAGAACGCCGGTTGCCCCCTTGCCGTTTGCCGAAGCTTGCACGGTCAGAAAAGTTTCAAAGTCCCAACGGGGAGAGAGTGCTGACGGTGATGGGGTGCTGGCTGCTCCAGGGGCCGGGAGGGAGGCCCTGGAGGTGGGCCTGGGGGTGTGGAGGGGCCCCCTGAGAGCACCTACCAGCAGTTGCTCAAGACCCTGCCTGAGCCTCCGGTGTTGCAGGGCAGGACACCCATTGGCGGGGAACAGCAGGTGGCAGCCCCTGCTGTAGTCCTTGGCAGTTGGCAGAGATGAGTCTTTGAGAAAAAACGACAAAGTCCAAACGCTCCAGGCGCCGGGCAGGGTGGCGGACCCGGCTGGCCGGGCCGGCGGGGGCTGCGGCTGCCGGGGCTGAGCCGAGTGTCAAGGCATGTCCTGAGAACCGGGAAGGGGGCAAACCAGTAGCTCCAGGCCGGGCTAGGGTTCCAGGAGGTCGGCCTGACTCTGGAGGTTTTCCCCCTGGCTTTTCCCCATAGGCCAACATGGGGGAAGTCAAAAAAGCACCCCCGGCAGATGTATGCAGAGGGGCTGGCGGGTGACGGGGAGCGGGCTGTTGGCAGCCGTGTGCTGGCTGCAGAGGGCCCCCGAGGTGCTGCACCTACCAGTAGTTGCTCAAGACCCCGACTGACCCTCCGGTGTTGCAGGGCAGGACACCCAGGAGGCGGGGAACAGCCGTGGCAGCCCCTGCTGAATCCCACGGCAGTTGGCAGAGACGAGTCTTGGAGGAAAAACGACAAAGTCCAGACGCTCCAGGCGGGCCGGCCAGGGGGGCGTACCCGGCTGGCCGGGCCGGCGGGAGCTGCGGCTGCCGGGGCTGAGCCGAGTATCGATGCATGTCGTGAGAACCGGTATGAGGGTAATCCTGGTCGCTCCGGGCCGAGGCGCGGTTCCAGGAGGGCGGAAGGAGCGGGCCCGTTTCCCCTGATAGCGCCGACGGCGGTAAATTAAGGCCTCGCAAAACGTCAGGACGAACACCTTTTTTGCATATAAGGGAACGAGCGGTGTGCGGTCTTTGACAAAGTGACTATTTCTCAGAGTGCCGAGAAGGGAGTGGGGACCGCTCAAAGTCAAAGCACCGCGGCCGCCCCTCTGCCACCTCCCTGGGAGCAGAGTCATCGAGCGCGAGGGTCCCCACTCCGCCCGTCCAGGCCGCGGGGCCGACAGGCTGGCTGGCTTCCCCTGGCAGACCCCGCTCTCCGAGCGGCCGGGCGCCAGGTTCGAGAGGTGTACGAAGCCACCTGTGGGGGGTCTGCGGAGGCCCCCCTGAGAGCGCTGATAACCCTCTCCTAGCTGCCTGCGCGGGCAGGCGGGACACCCCCAGGAGGCCGTGCACAGCCCGCGGCAGCCCGCGGCAGCCACTGCTGAAGCCCAGGGCAGTTGGCAGAGATGAGTCTTTGGAAAAAATGACAAAGTCCAAACGCTCCAGGCGCCGGCCAGGGGGGGCGTACCCGGCTGGCCGGGCCGGCGCGAGCTGCGGCTGCCGGGGCTGAGCCGAGTGTCAATGCATGTCGTGAGAACCGGTATGAGGGTAATCCTGGTCGCTCCGGGCCGAGGCACGGTTCCAGGAGGGCGGAAGTAGCGGGCCCGTTTCCCCTGATAGCGCCGACGGCGGTAAATTAGGGCCTCGCAAAACGTCAGGACGAACACCTTTTTTGCATATAAGGGAACGAGCGGTGTGCGGTCTTTGACAAAGTGACTATTTCTCAATGTGCTGAGAAGGAGTGGGGACCGCTCAAAGTCAAAGCACCGCGGCCGCCCCTCTGCCACCTCCCTGGGAGCAGAGTCATCGAGCGCGAGGGTCCCCACTCCGCCTGTGCAGGCCGCGGGGCCAACAGGCTGGCTGGCTGCCCGGGCGACCCCCCTCCGAGATGCCGGGCCGGGGCAGACTGTGCAAACGCGCGCGGGCGTGTTTTCTTCCCCTGGGGTGGAGCCCTTCCACCCCACGCCGTCCGAGGCCCGTTGGCCTCGGGCGGCCTGCCTCCGAGAGTGGGAGAGAGACGGAGGACGGTGGCCCGCGGCGGCGCGAGGCGTCCCCGTTGTTCCGCCACGACTGCCAGCCGGTCGATCCTGCCGGTAGCCTGGGCTTGTCTCCGCTCCGCCTGTCCAGGCCGCGGGGCCCACAGGCGGCTTGCCTGGGAAGACCCCGCTCTCCGAGCGGCCGGGCGCCACGTTCAAGAGGTGTACGGAGCCACCTGTGGGGGGGTCTGCGGAGGGCCCCCCTGAGAGCGCTGATAACCCTGTCCTAGCTGCCTGCGCGGGCAGGCGGGACCCCCAAGAGGCCGGGCACAGCCCGCGGCAGCCCCCGCCGAAGTCCACGGCAGTTGGCAGAGACGAGTCTCGGAGAGAAAACGACAAAGTCCAGACGCTCCAGGCGCCGGCCAGGGGTGCGGACCCGGCTGGCCGGGCCGGCGGGAGCTGCGGCTGCCGGGGCCGAGCCGAGTGTCGACGCATGTCGTGAGAACCGGTATGAGGGTAATCCTGGGCCCTCGGGGCCGAGCTACGGTTCCATGAAGGCGGAAGGAGCGGGCCTGTTTCCCCTGATAGCGCCGACGACGGTAAAATAAGGGCTCGCAAAACGTCAGGACGAACACCTTTTTTGCATATAAGGGAACGAGCGGTGTGCGGTCTTTGACAAAGTGACTATTTCTCAGAGTGCTGGAGTGGGGACCGCTCAAAGTCAAAGCACCGCGGCCGCCCCTCTGCCACCTCCCTGGGAGCAGAGTCATAGAGCGCAAGTGTCCCCACTCCGCCTGTGCAGGCCGCGGGGCCAACAGGCTGGCTGGCTGGCTGGCTGCCCGGGCGACCCCCCTCCGAGATGCCGGGCTGAGGCGTAGGCAGCCGCCTCCATCACCACCACCCAAGGCGAGAGAGTGGGTCAACGGGAGAGCCGTCGCGGCCGGGGGACCCTCGCCGCGCCCATGTCCGGGGAAGGACCACAAGGGCCCTGCTCCCCGGCGCCCCGGCGAGCGGGTTCACCCTCGGCGCGTACGGCTCTCGAGGATGGGGAAGGGACGCGCGTGGGCGTCCCTCCCGTCCCCCGCGGAAGAAGGCGAGCGACTCTGCGCGTCGGGACACCCCGCGGAGCCCCCTGCGGGGGGAGTACTCCGGGGGAGAAGCGTGGCGCAGGGGGTGCAGCCCTTTCCCAGGCCACCGTGCGACGGCGTCGGTGGGGCCGACGCCGAGAGAGAGAACGATCCGGGCTCTCCCGCCTCAGGGCGGCCGAGAGCGGGGCACGGGCCCCACGTTTGGTGACGGTTTTCCCGAAAGCGAAGGACCCCCGCCTGTCCCCTCGGGCTCCGGCCGATGCGGGCGGTCCAGGGCGGGGATAGGGGACGGCGGCCTGCGGACGACGCGCTTTATCCCCAGAAGGAGCGAGGCATGAGGGGGTGTTCCACCCCCGCCGGCCGGTCTCGCTCCTTCTCCGGGCTACGCCTCGGCGGAGTAAAGACCCCCGGGTCAACGCTCCCGCGTCCGGGTGCCGCCGCGCGTCCCCTTCCCGCGGGGGGGGTGGATCCCTTCCACCCCTGGCCGTTCGAGGCCCGTGCGCCTCGGGCGGCCTCCCTTCCGAGAGAGGGAGAGAGAGACGGAGGACGGTGGTCCGCGACGGCGCGAGACGTCCAAGTTGTGTTCCCCACGGCGGCTACCCGGTCGATCCCGCCCGGTGGCCTAGGCTTTTCCCCACTCTGCCTGTCCTGGCCGCGGGGCCGACAGGCTGTCTGCCCGGGTAGACCCCGCTCTCCGAGCGGCCGGGCCCCAACCTTCAAGAGGTGTACGAAGCCACCTCGGGGTGGAGCCCTTCCACCCCTGGCCGTCCGAGGCCCGTGCGCCTCGGGCGGCCCCCCTTCCCGAGAGAGGGAGAGAGACGGAGGACGGTGGTCCGCGACGGCGCGAGGCGTCCGAGTTGTGTTCCCCACGGCGGCTACCCGGTCGATCCCGCCCGCCGGTAGCCTAGGCTTTCCCCCACTCTGCCTGTCCAGGCCGCGGGGCCGATAGGCTGTCTGCCCGGGTAGACCCCGTTCTCACTGAGCGGCCGGGCCCCAACGTTCAAGAGGTGTACGAAGCCACCTCGGGGTGGAGCCCTTCCACCCCTGGCCGTCCGAGGCCCGTGCGCCTCGGGCGGCCTCCCTTCCGAGAGAGGGAGAGAGACGGAGGACGGTGGTCCGCGACGGCGCGAGGCGTCCAACTTGTGTTCCCCCACGGCGGCTTCCCGGTCGATCCCGCCCGCCGGTAGCCTAGGCTTTTCCCCGCTCCGCCTGTCCAGGCCGCGGGGCCGACAGGCTGTCTGCCCGGGTAGACCCCGCTCTCCGAGCGGCCGGGCGCCACGTTCAAGAGGTGTACGAAGCCACCTTTGGGGGGGCTGCGGTGCCCCCCGCCCCGAGAGTGCCTCCCAGGCCGAGGGAGCCCGGCGGTCGAGTGTCGTAGGAAAGCGCGTGCCACGGCTGTGTCGGTCACAGGGGCCAGAGGTAGTTTGGGCAACGGCTTAGATCCGTATGAAGCTCATCCTTTCCGGCCTGTTCTGGCGGCGGCTAGGCGCGCGCGCGCGAATGGCACGACGCCCCTGGTTCCAGCGAGGCGACGGCGCCCCGCACCCCACTCTCTGGGCCGAGCAGAGCCCCCGAGCGCAAGGTTCCCCGCTCCGCCTGTCCAGGCCGCGGGGCCAGCAGGCTGTCTGCCCGGGTAGACCCCGCTCTCCGAGCGGCCGGGCCCCAACGTTCAAGAGGTGTACGAAGCCACCTTGAGGTGGAGCCCTTCCACCCCTGGCCGTCCGAGGCCCGCCGGTAGCCTTGGCTTGTCCCCACTCCGCCTGTCCAGGCCGCGGGGCCGACAGGCTGTCTGCCCGGGTAGACCCCGCTCTCCGAGCGGCCGGGCCCCAACGTTCAAGAGGTGTACGAAGCCACCTTGGGGGGCTGCGGTGCCCCCCGCCCCGAGAGTGCCTCCCAGGCCGAGGGGAGCCAGGTGGTCGAGTGTCGTAGGAAAGCGCGTGCCACGGCTGTGTCGGTCACACGGGCCAGAGTTAGCTTGGGCAACGGCTTAGATCCGTATGCAGCTCAACCTTTCCGGCCTGTTCTGGCGGCGGCTAGGCGCGCGCGAACGTCACGACGCCCCTGGCTCCAGCGAGGCGACGGCGCCCCGCACCCCGCTCTCTGGGCCGAGCAGAGCCCCCGAGCGCAAGAGTCCCCGCTCCGCCTGTCCAGGCCGCGGGGCCGACGGGCTGTCTGCCCGGGTAGACCCCGCTCTCCGAGCGGCCGGGCCCCAACGTTCAAGAGGTGTACGAAGCCACCTCGGGGGGCTGCGGTGCCCCCCGCCCCGAGAGTGCCTCCCAGGCCGAGGGGAGCCAGGCGGTCGAGTGTCGTAGGAAAGCGCGTGCGCGGCTGTGTCGGTCACACGAGCCAGAGTTAGTTTGGGCAACGGCTTAGATCCGTATGCAGCTCAACCTTTCCGGCCTGTCCTGGCGGCGGCTAGGCGCGTGCGAACGTCACAACGCCCCTGGTTCCAGCGAGGCGACGGCGCCCCGCACCCAACTCTCCGGGCCGAGCAGAGCCCCCGAGCGCAAGAGTACCCGCTCCGCCTGCCCAGGCCGCGGGGCCGACAGGCTGTCT
>NW_027102588.1:212500-222500 GCF_035609145.1 Eleutherodactylus coqui | reverse complement strand
CGGGCTGGCCGGGCCGGCGGGAGCTGCGGCTGCCGGGGCTGAGCCGAGTGTTGATGCATGTCGTGAGAACCGGGAAGGGGACAAACCTGTGGCTCCAGGCCGGGTGGGAGTTCCAGTAGGTCGGCCTGACTCTGGAGGTTTTCCCCTTGGCATTTCCCCATTGGCCAAAACGGGGGAAGTCAAAAAAGCACCCCCGGCAGATGTATGCAGGAGGGGCTGGGGGGTGATGGCGAGCGGGCTGTTGGCAGCTGTGTGGTGGCTGCTGGCAGCCGTGTGCTGGCTGCAAGGGTGGGCCTGGGCGGCTGCGGAGGGCCCCCCCGAGTGCACCTACCAGTAGGGGCTGAAGACCCAGGCTGAGCCTCCGATGTGCCCGGGCAGGACACCCAGGAGGCGGGGAGCAGCCCCCGCTGAAGCCCAGGGCAGTTGGCACAGATGGGTCTTTGAGAAAAAACGACAAAGTCCAAACGCTCCAGGCGCTGGCCAGGGGTGCGGACCCGGCTGGCCGGGCCGGCGGGGGCTGCAGCTGCCGGGGTTGAGCCGAGTGTCAGTGCAGGTCCTGAGAACCGGGAAGGGGACAAACCGGTGGCTCCAGGCCGGGTTGGAGTTCCATGAGGTCGGCCTGACTCTGGAGGTTTTCCCCCTGGCTTTTCCCCATAGGCCAAAAGGGGGGAAGTCAAAAAAGCACCCCCAGCAGATGTATGCAGAGTTGGGCTGGGGGGTGACGGAGAGCGGGCTGTTGGCAGCTGTGTGGTGGCTGCTGGCAGCCGTGTGCTGGCTGCAGGGGTGGGCCTGGGCGGCTGCGGAGGGCCCCCTGAGTGCACCTGCCAGCGGTGGCTCAAGACATTGCCTGAGCCTCCGATGTGCCCGGGCAGGACACCCAGGAGGCGGGGAGCAGCCCCCGCTGAGGTCCATGGCATGTGCCAGAGGTGAGTCTTGGAGAAAAAAAACGACAAAGTCCAAACGCTCCAGGCGCCGGGCAGGGTGGCGGACCCGGCTGGCCGGGCTGGCGGGGGCTGCGGCGGCCGGGGCTGAGCCGAGTGTCGATGCATGTCCTGAGAACCGGGAAGGGGACAAACCGGTGGCTCCAGGCCGGGTTGGAGTTCCATGAGGTCGGCCTGACTCTGGAGGTTTCCCCCCTGGCTTTTCCCCATAGGCCAAAAGGGGGGAAGTCAAAAAAGCACCCCCAGCAGATGTATGCAGAGGGGCTGGTGGGTGATGGATAGTGGGCTGTTGGCAGCTGTGTGGTGGCTGCTGGCAGCCGTGTGCTGGCTGCAGGGGTGGGCCTGGGCGGCTGCGGAGGGCCCCCGTAGTGCACCTACCAGTAGGGGGCTCGAGACCCAGGCTGAGCCTCCGATGTGCCCGGGCAGGACACCCAGGAGGCGGGGAGCAGCCCCCGCTGAGGTCCATGGCATGTGCCAGAGGTGAGTCTTGGAGAAAAAAAACGACAAAGTCCAAACGCTCCAGGCGCCGGGCAGGGTGGCGGACCCGGCTGGCCGGGCTGGCGGGGGCTGCGGCGGCCGGGGCTGAGCCGAGTGTCGATGCATGTCCTGAGAACCGGGAAGGGGACAAACCGGTGGCTCCAGGCCGGGTTGGAGTTCCATGAGGTCGGCCTGACTCTGGAGGTTTTCCCCCTGGCTTTTCCCCATAGGCCAAAAGGGGGGAAGTCAAAAAAGCACCCCCAGCAGATGTATGCAGAGTTGGGCTGGGGGGTGACGGAGAGCGGGCTGTTGGCAGCTGTGTGGTGGCTGCTGGCAGCCGTGTGCTGGCTGCAGGGGTGGGCCTGGGCGGCTGCGGAGGGCCCCCTGAGTGCACCTGCCAGCGGTGGCTCAAGACATTGCCTGAGCCTCCGATGTGCCCGGGCAGGACACCCAGGAGGCGGGGAGCAGCCCCCGCTGAGGTCCATGGCATGTGCCAGAGGTGAGTCTTGGAGAAAAAAAACGACAAAGTCCAAACGCTCCAGGCGCCGGGCAGGGTGGCGGACCCGGCTGGCCGGGCTGGCGGGGGCTGCGGCGGCCGGGGCTGAGCCGAGTGTCGATGCATGTCCTGAGAACCGGGAAGGGGACAAACCGGTGGCTCCAGGCCGGGTTGGAGTTCCATGAGGTCGGCCTGACTCTGGAGGTTTCCCCCCTGGCTTTTCCCCATAGGCCAAAGCGGGGGAAGTCAAAAATGCACCCCCAGCAGATGTATGCAGAGGGGCTGGCTGGTGATGGGGAGCGGGCTGTTGGCAGCGGTGTGCTGGCTGCAGAGGGCCCCCGAGGTGCTGCACCTACCAGTAGTTGCTCAAGACCCCCCCTGACCCTCTGGTGTTGCAGGGCAGGAAACCCAGGAGGCGGGGAACAGCCCGTGGCAGCCCCTGCTGAATCCCACGGCAGTTGGCAGAGATGAGTCTTTGAGAAAAATGACAAAGTCCAAACGCTCCAGGCGTGCCGGCCAGGGGGGCGGACCCGGCTGGCCGGGCCGGCGGGAGCTGCGGCTGCCGGGGCTGAGCCGAGTATCGATGCATGTCGTGAGAACCGGTATGAGGGTAATCCTGGGCCCTCCGGGCCGAGGCACGGTTCCAGGAAGGCGGAAGGAGCGGGCCTGTTTGCCCTGATAGCGCCGACGGCGGTAAATTAAGGCCTCGCAAAACGTCAGGACGAACACCTTTTTTGCATATAAGGGAACGAGCGGTGTGCCGTCTTTGACAAAGTGACTATTTCTCAGAGTGCTGAGAAGGGAGTGGGGACCGCTCAAAGTCAAAGCGCCGCGGCCGCCCCTCTGCCACCTCCCTGGGAGCAGAGTCATCGAGCGCGAGTGTCCCCACTCCGCCTGTGCAGGCCGCGGGGCCGACAGGCTGGCTGGCTGCCCGGGCAGACCCCGCTCTCCGAGCGGCCGGGCGCCACGTTCGAGAGGTGTACGAAGCCACCTTGGGGGCCTGCGGAGGCCCCCCTGAGAGCGCCTCCAAGCCCTTGCTGAGAACCCTGTCCTAGATGCCTGCGCGGGCAGGCGGGACCCCACCAGGAGGCCGTGCACAGCCCGCGGCAGCCACTGCTGAAGCCCGGGGCAGTTGGCAGAGATGAGTCTTTGAAAAAAAATGACAAAGTCCAAACGCCTCCAGGCGCCGGCCAGGGGGACGGACCCGGCTGGCCGGGCCGGCGGGAGCTGCGGCGGCTGGGGCTGAGCCGAGTGGCGATGCACGTCCTGAGAACCGGGAAGGGGACAAACCGGTAGCTCCAGGCCGGGCTAGAGTTCCAGGAGGTCGGCCTGACTCTGGAGGTTTCCCCCCTGGCTTTTCCCCATAGGCCAAAGCGGGGGAAGTCAAAAATGCACCCCCAGCAGATGTATGCAGAGGGGCTGGCTGGTGATGGGGAGCGGGCTGTTGGCAGCGGTGTGCTGGCTGCAGGGGTGGCCCGGGGCGGCTGCGGAGGGCCCCCGAGGTGCACCTACCAGCAGTAGCTCAAGACCCTGCCTGAGCCTCCGGTGTTGCAGGGCAGGACACCCAGGAGGCGGGGAACAGCCCGCGGCAGCCCCCGCTGAAGTCCATGGCATTTGCCAGAGGAGAGTGTTGGATGAAAAAACGACAAAGTCCAGACGCTCCGGGCGCCGGCCAGGGGGACGGACCCGGCTGGTCGGGCCGGCGGGAGCTGCGGCTGCCGGGGCTGAGCCGAGTGTCGATGCATGTCGTGAGAACCGGTATGAGGGTAATCCTGGGCCCTCGGGGCCGAGGCACGGTTCCAGGAAGGCGGAAGGAGCGGGCCCGCTTCCCCTGATAGCGCCGACGGCGGTAAAATAAGGCCTCGCAAAACGTCAGGACGAACACCTTTTTTGCATATAAGGGAACGAGCGGTGTGCGGTCTTTGACAAAGTGACTATTTCTCAATGTGCTGAGAAGGGAGTGGGGACCGCTCAAAGTCAAAGCACCGCGTCCGCCCCTCTGCCACCTCCCTGGGAGCAGAGTCATCGAGCGCGAGGGTCCCCACTCCGCCTGTGCAGGCCACGGGGCCAACAGGCTGGCTGGCTGGCTGCCCGGGCGACCCCCCCCCTCCGAGATGCCGGGCCGGGGCAGACTGTGCAAACGAGCGCGGGCGTGTTTTCTTCCCCTGGGGTGGAGCCCTTCCACCCCACGCCGTCCGAGGCCCGTTGGCCTCGGGCGGCCTGCCTCCGAGAGTGGGAGAGAGACGGAGGACGGCGGCCCGCGGCGGCGCGAGGCGTCCCCGTTGTTCCACCACGGCTGCCAGCCGGTCGATCCTGCCGGTAGCCTGGGCTTGTCTCCGCTCCGCCTGTCCAGGCCGTGGGGCCCACAGGCGGCTTGCCCGGGAAGACCCCGCTCTCCGAGCGGCCGGGCGCCACGTTCAAGAGGTGTACGGAGCCACCTGTGGGGGGTCTGCGGAGGCCCCCCCTGAGAGCGCTGATAACCCTGTCCTAGCTGCCTGCGCGGGCAGGCGGGACCCCCAAGAGGCCGGGCACAGCCCGCGGCAGCCCCCGCCGAAGTCCACGGCAGTTGGCAGAGACGAGTCTTGGAGAGAAAACGACAAAGTCCAGACGCTCCAGGCGCCGGCCAGGGGTGCGGACCCGGCTGGCCGGGCCGGCGGGAGCTGCGGCTGCCGGGGCTGAGCCGAGTGTCGACGCATGTCGTGAGAACCGGTATGAGGGTAATCCTGGGCCCTCGGGGCCGAGCTACGGTTCCATGAAGGCGGAAGGAGCGGGCCTGTTTCCCCTGATAGCGCCGACGACGGTAAAATAAGGGCTCGCAAAACGTCAGGACGAACACCTTTTTTGCATATAAGGGAACGAGCGGTGTGCGGTCTTTGACAAAGTGACTATTTCTCAGAGTGCTGGAGTGGGGACCGCTCAAAGTCAAAGCACCGCGGCCGCCCCTCTGCCACCTCCCTGGGAGCAGAGTCATAGAGCGCAAGTGTCCCCACTCCGCCTGTGCAGGCCGCGGGGCCAACAGGCTGGCTGGCTGGCTGCCCGGGCGACCCCCCTCCGAGATGCCGGGCTGAGGCGTAGGCAGCCGCCTCCATCACCACCACCCAAGGCGAGAGAGTGGGTCAACGGGAGAGCCGTCGCGGCCGGGGGACCCTCGCCGCGCCCATGTCCGGGGAAGGACCACAAGGGCCCTGCTCCCCGGCGCCCCGGCGAGCGGGTTCACCCTCGGCGCGTACGGCTCTCGAGGATGGGGAAGGGACGCGCGTGGGCGTCCCTCCCGTCCCCCGCGGAAGAAGGCGAGCGACTCTGCGCGTCGGGACACCCCGCGGAGCCCCCTGCGGGGGGAGTACTCCGGGGGAGAAGCGTGGCGCAGGGGGTGCAGCCCTTTCCCAGGCCACCGTGCGACGGCGTCGGTGGGGCCGACGCCGAGAGAGAGAACGATCCGGGCTCTCCCGCCTCAGGGCGGCCGAGAGCGGGGCACGGGCCCCACGTTTGGTGAAGGTTTTCCCGAAAGCGAAGGACCCCCGCCTGTCCCCTCGGGCTCCGGCCGATGCGGGCGGTCCAGGGCGGGGATAGGGGACGGCGGCCTGCGGACGACGCGCTTTATCCCCAGAAGGAGCGAGGCATGAGGGGGTGTTCCACCCCCGCCGGCCGGTCTCGCTCCTTCTCCGGGCTACCCCTCGGCGGAGTAAAGACCCCCGGGTCAACGCTCCCGCGTCCGGGCGCCGGCGCGCGTCCCCTTCCCGCGGGGGGTGGATCCCTTCCACCCCCGGCCGTCCGAGGCCCGTGCGCCTCGGGCGGCCTCCCTTCCGAGAGAGGGAGAGAGAGAGACGGAGGACGGTGGTCCGCGACGGCGCGAGGCGTCCGTGTTGTGTTCCCCACGGCGGCTACCCGGTCGATCCCGCCCGCCGGTAGCCTTGGCTTGCCCCCGTTCCGCCTGTCCAGGCCGCGGGGCCGACGGGCTGTCTGCCCGGGTAGACCCCGCTCTCACCGAGCGGCCGGGCGGCCACGTTCAAGAGGTGTACGAAGCCACCTCGGGGTGGAGCCCTTCCACCCCTGGCCGTCCGAGGCCCGTGCGCCTCGGGCGGCCTCCCTTCCGAGAGAGGGAGAGAGACGGAGGACGGTGGTCCGCGACGGCGCGAGGCGTCCAACTTGTGTTCCCCACGGCGGCTACCCGGTCGATCCCGCCCGCCGGTAGCCTTGGCTTGCCCCCGCTCCGCCTGTCCAGGCCGCGTGGCCGACGGGCTGTTTGCCCGGGTAGACCCCGCTCTCACCGAGCGGCCGGGCCCCAACGTTCAAGAGGTGTACGGAAGCCACCTTGGGGTGGAGCCCTTCCACCCCTGGCCGTCCGAGGCCCGTGCGCCTCGGGCGGCCTCCCTTCCGAGAGAGGGAGAGAGAGACGGAGGACGGTGGTCCGCGACGGCGCGAGACGTCCAAGTTGTGTTCCCCACGGCGGCTACCCGGTCGATCCCGCCCGCCGGTAGCCTTGGCTTGTCCCCGCTCCGCCTGTCCAGGCCGCGGGGCCGACGGGCTGTCTGCCCGGGTAGACCCCGCTCTCACCGAGCGGCCGGGCCCCAACGTTCAAGAGGTGTACGGAAGCCACCTTGGGGTGGAGCCCTTCCACCCCTGGCCGTCCGAGGCCCGTGCGCCTCGGGCGGCCTCCCTTCCGAGAGAGGGAGAGAGAGACGGAGGACGGTGGTCCGCGACGGCGCGAGACGTCCAAGTTGTGTTCCCCACGGCGGCTACCCGGTCGATCCCGCCCGCCGGTAGCCTTGGCTTGCCCCCACTCCGCCTGTCCAGGCCGCGTGGCCGACAGGCTGTTTGCCCGGGTAGACCCTGCTCTCACCGAGCGGCCGGGCCCCAACGTTCAAGAGGTGTACGGAAGCCACCTTGGGGTGGAGCCCTTCCACCCCTGGCCGTCCGAGGCCCGTGCGCCTCGGGCGGCCTCCCTTCCGAGAGAGGGAGAGAGAGACGGAGGACGGTGGTCCGCGACGGCGCGAGACGTCCAAGTTGTGTTCCCCACGGCGGCTACCCGGTCGATCCCGCCCGCCGGTAGCCTTGGCTTGCCCCCGCTCCGCCTGTCCAGGCCGCGTGGCCGACGGGCTGTTTGCCCGGGTAGACCCCGCTCTCACCGAGCGGCCGGGCCCCAACGTTCAAGAGGTGTACGGAAGCCACCTTGGGGTGGAGCCCTTCCACCCCTGGCCGTCCGAGGCCCGTGCGCCTCGGGCGGCCTCCCTTCCGAGAGAGGGAGAGAGAGACGGAGGACGGTGGTCCGCGACGGCGCGAGACGTCCAAGTTGTGTTCCCCACGGCGGCTACCCGGTCGATCCCGCCCGCCGGTAGCCTTGGCTTGTCCCCGCTCCGCCTGTCCAGGCCGCGGGGCCGACGGGCTGTCTGCCCGGGTAGACCCCGCTCTCACCGAGCGGCCGGGCCCCAACGTTCAAGAGGTGTACGGAAGCCACCTTGGGGTGGAGCCCTTCCACCCCTGGCCGTCCGAGGCCCGTGCGCCTCGGGCGGCCTCCCTTCCGAGAGAGGGAGAGAGAGACGGAGGACGGTGGTCCGCGACGGCGCGAGACGTCCAAGTTGTGTTCCCCACGGCGGCTACCCGGTCGATCCCGCCCGCCGGTAGCCTTGGCTTGTCCCCGCTCCGCCTGTCCAGGCCGCGGGGCCGACGGGCTGTCTGCCCGGGTAGACCCCGCTCTCCGAGCGGCCGGGCCCCAACGTTCAAGAGGTGTACGGAAGCCACCTTGGGGGGGCTGCGGTGCCCCCCTCCCCGAGAGTGCCTCCCAGGCCGAGGGAGCCCGGCGGTCGAGTGTCGTAGGAAAGCGCGTGCCACGGCTGTGTCGGTCACAGGGGCCAGAGGTAGTTTGGGCAACGGCTTAGATCCGTATGAAGCTCATCCTTTCCGGCCTGTTCTGGCGGCGGCTAGGCGTGCGCGCACGGCACGACGCCCCTGGCTCCAGCGATGCGACGGCGCCCCGCACCCCACTCTCCGGGCCGAGCAGAGTGGCCGCTCTCGCTCCTTGGAGCAGAGCCCCCGAGTGCAAGTGTCCCCGCTCCGCCTGTCCAGGCCGCGGGGCCGACAGGCTGTCTGCCCGGGTAGACCCCGCTCTCCGAGCGGCCGGGCGCCACGTTCAAGAGGTGTACGAAGCCACCTTGGGGGGCTGCGGTGCCCCCCGCCCCGAGAGTGCCTCCCAGGCCGAGGGGAGCCTGGCGGTCGAGTGTCGTAGGAAAGCGCGTGCGCGGCTGTGTCGGTCACACGGGCCAGAGTTAGTTTGGGCAACGGCTTAGATCCGTATGCAGCTCAACCTTTCCGGCCTGTTCTGGCGGCGGCTAGGCGCGCGCGAACGTCACGACGCCCCTGGTTCCAGCGAGGCGACGGCGCCCCGCACCCCGCTCTCCGGGCCGTGCAGAGCGGCCGCTCTCGCTCCTTGGAGCAGAGCCCCCGAGCGCAAGAGTCCCCGCTCCGCCTGTCCAGGCCGCGGGGCCGACAGGCTGTCTGCCCGGGTAGACCCCGCTCTCCGAGCGGCCGGGCCCCAACGTTCAAGAGGTGTACGGAAGCCACCTTGGGGGGGCTGCGGTGCCCCCCGCCCCGAGAGTGCCTCCCAGGCCGAGGGAGCCCGGCGGTCGAGTGTCGTAGGAAAGCGCGTGCGCGGCTGTGTCGGTCACACGGGCCAGAGTTAGTTTGGGCAACGGCTTAGATCCGTATGCAGCTCAACCTTTCCGGCCTGTTCTGGCGGCGGCTAGGCGTGCGCGCACGGCACGACGCCCCTGGCTCCAGCGATGCGACGGCGCCCCGCACCCCACTCTCCGGGCCGAGCAGAGTGGCCGCTCTCGCTCCTTGGAGCAGAGCCCCCGAGCGCAAGTGTCCCCGCTCCGCCTGTCCAGGCCGCGGGGCCAACAGGCTGTCTGCCCGGGTAGACCCCGCTCTCCGAGCGGCCGGGCGCCACGTTCAAGAGGTGTACGAAGCCACCTTGGGGGGCTGCGGTGCCCCCCGCCCCGAGAGTGCCTCCCAGGCCGAGGGAGCCCGGCGGTCGAGTGTCGTAGGAAAGCGCGCGCGCGGCTGTGTCACACGGGCCAGAGTTAGTTTGGGCAACGGCTTAGATCCGTATGCAGCTCAACCTTTCTGGCCTGTTCTGGCGGCGGCTAGGCGCGCGCGAACGTCACGACGCCCCTGGTTCCAGCGAGGCGACGGCGCCCCGCACACAACTCTCCGGGCCGAGCAGAGCCCCCGAGCGCAAGAGTACCTGCTCCGCCTGCCCAGGCCGCGGGGCCGACAGGCTGTCTGCCCGGGTAGACACCGCTCTCTCCGAGCGGCCGGGCCGCAACGTTCAAGAGGTGTACGAAGCCACCTTGGGGGGCTGCGGAGCCCCCCCTCCCCATGAGAGCGCCTCACAGGCTTTGCTGATAACCCCGTCCTAGCTGCCTGCGCGGGCAGGCGGGACCCCCAGGAGGCCGCGCATAGCCCGCGGCAGCCACCGCTGAAGTCCACAGCAGTTGGCAGATAGGAGTCTTGGAGAAAAAAACGACAAAGTGCAAACGCTCCAAGCGCCGACCAGGGGTGCGTACCTGGCTGGCCGGGCCGGCGGGAGCTGCGGCTGCTGGAGTTGCACCGAGTGTCGATGCATGTCGTGAGAACCGGTATGAGGTTGAACCTGGGCCCTCGGGGCCGAGGCGCGGTTCCAGGGAGACGGAAGGAGCGGGCGTGTTTCCCCTGATAGCGCCGACGACGGTAAAATAAGGCCTCGCAAAACGTCAGGACGAACACCTTTTTTGCATATAAGGGAACGAGCGGTGTGCGGTCTCTGACCAAGTGAGTATTTCTCAAACTCGAAGCACCCGCGGCGGCCTCCCCTCTGCCGCCACCCCGCACCCTCCTGGGGCAGAGCCACCGAGAGCAAGAGTCCCCCCCACCCCGCCTGCGCAGGCCGCGGGGCCAGCAGGCTGGCCGGCTTGCCCGCCCGGGCGACCCCCCTCCGAGATGCCGGGCCGAGGCCTTCCGCGCCGCCATCCCACGCGAGAGAGTGGGTCGACGTGAGAGCCGACGCGGCCAGGGGACCCTCGCCGCGCCCCTGTCCGGGGCAGGACCTCAA
>NW_027102588.1:180000-202500 GCF_035609145.1 Eleutherodactylus coqui | reverse complement strand
GGAGGTTTTCCCCTTGGCATTTTCCCATAGGCCAAAAGGGGGGAAGTCAAAAAAGCACCCCCAGCAGATGTATGCAGGAGGGGCTGGGGGGTGACGGGGAGCGGGCTGTTGGCAGCTGTGTGGTGGCTGCTGGCAGCCGTGTGCTGGCTGCAGGGGTGGGCCTGGGCGGCTGCCGAGGGCCCCCAAAGCGCACCTACCAGCAGTAGCTCAAGACCTAGGCTGACCCTCCGATGTGCCCGGGCAGGACACCCAGGAGGCGGGGAGCTGCCCCCGCTGAGGTCCATGGCATGTGCCAGAGGCGAGTCTTGGAGAAAAAAATGACAAAGTCCAAACGCTCCAGGCGTTGGCCAGGGGTGCGGACCCGGGTGGCCGGGCCAGCGGGAGCTGCGGCTGCCGGGGCTGAGCCGAGTGTCAATGCAGGTCCTGAGAACCGGGAAGGGGACAAACCGGTGGCTCCAGGCCGGGTTGGAGTTCCAGCAGGTCGGCCTGACTCTGGAGGTTTTCCCCCTGGCTTTTCCCCATAGGCCAAAAGGGGGGAAGTCAAAAAAGCACCCCCGGCAGATGTATGCAGAGTTGGGCTGGGGGGTGATGGGGAGCGGGCTGTTGGCAGCTGTGTGGTGGCTGCTGGCAGCCGTGTGCTGGCTGCAGGGGTGGGCCTGGGCGGCTGCCGAGGGCCCCCAAAGCGCACCTACCAGCAGTAGCTCAAGACCTAGGCTGACCCTCCGATGTGCCCGGGCAGGACACCCAGGAGGCGGGGAGCTGCCCCCGCTGAGGTCCATGGCAGTTGGCAGAGATGGGTCTTTGAGAAAAAATGACAAAGTCCAAACGCTCCAGGCGCTGGCCAGGGGCGCGGACCGGGCTGGCCGGGCCGGCGGGGGCTGCGGCGGCCGGGGCTTAGCCGAGTGTCAGTGCATGTCCTGAGAACCGGGAAGGGGACAAACCGGTGGCTCCAGCCCGGGTTGGAGTTCCATGAGGTCGGCCTGACTCTGGAGGTTTTCCCCTTGGCATTTTCCCATTGGCCAAAAGGGGGGAAGTCAAAAAAGCACCCCCGCCAGATGTATGCAGAAGGGGCTGGGGGGTGACGGAGAGCGGGCTGTTGGCAGCTGTGTGGTGGCTGCTGGCAGCCGTGTGCTGGCTGCAGGGGTGGGCCTGGGCGGCTGCCGAGGGCCCCCGTAGTGCACCTACCAGTAGGGGGCTCGAGACCCAGGCTGAGCCTCCGATGTGCCCGGGCAGGACACCCAGGAGGCGGGGAGCAGCCCCCGCTGAAGCCCACGGCAGTTGGCAGAGATGAGTCTTTGAAAAAATGACAAAGTCCAAACGCTCCAGGCGCTGGCCAGGGGTGTGGACCCGGCTGGCCGGGCCGGCGGGAGCTGCGGCGGCCGGGGCTGAGCCGAGCGTCGACGCATGTCCTGAGAACCGGGAAGGGGACAAACCGGTGGCTCCAGGCCGGGTTGGAGTTCCATGAGGTCGGCCTGACTCTGGAGGTTTTCCCCCTGGCTTTTCTCCATAGGCCAAAACGGGGGGAGGCAAAAAAGCACCCCCAGCAGATGTATGCAGGAGGGGCTGGGGGGTGACGGAGAGCGGGCTGTTGGCAGCTGTGTGGTGGCTGTTGGCAGCTGTGTGGTGGCTGCTGGCAGCCGTGTGCTGGCTGCAGGGATGGGCCCCGGGCGGCTGCGGAGGGCCCCCAAAGCGCACCTACCAGTAGGGGCTGAAGACCCAGGCTGAGCCTCCGATGTGCCCGGGCAGGACACCCAGGGGGCGGGGAGCAGCCCCCGCTGAAGTCCATGGCATGTGCCAGAGGCGACTCTTGGAGAAAAAAAACGACAAAGTCCAAACGCTCCAGGCGTGCCGGCCAGGGGTGCGGACCCGGCCGGGCCGGCGAGAGCTGCGGCGGCCGGGGCAGAGCCGCGTGTCGATGCAGGTGGTGAGAACCGGTATGAGGGTAATCCTGGTCGCTCCGGGCCGAGCCAGGGTTCCAGGAGGGCGGAAGGAGCGGGCCCGTTTCCCCTGATAGCGCCGACGACGGTAAAATAAGGCCTCGCAAAACGTCAGCACGAACACCTTGTCGGGGTATAAGGGAACGAGCGGTGTGCGGTCTTTGACAAAGTGACAGTATTTCTCCAAAAAAAGCACCCCCGGCAGATGCGTGCAGACGGGGCTGGCTGGTGACGGAGAGCGGCGGGCTGTTGGCAGCAGTGTGCTGGCTGCAAGGGGTGGCCCGGGGCGGCTGCGGAGGGCCCCCAAAGTGCACCTGCCAGCGGTGGCTCAAGACCCTGGCTGAGCCTCCGATGTCCCCGGGCAGGACCCCAGCAGGCCGGGCACGGACCGCAGCTTGCCCCCTTTGCCGTCCGATGAAGCTCGCACGGTCAGAAAAAGTTTCAAAGTCCCAACGGGGGAGAGAGTGTTGACGGCGAGGGGGCGCTGGCTGCTCCAGGGGCCGGGAGGGAGGCCCTGGAGGTCGGCCTGGGGGTGAGTGGAGCGGCCCCCGTGTGTCCCTGAGCGTCCCCCGGTCTTTGGTCGAGAGGGGGTCTCAGCCGCTAATGTGCCCGCCCGGGTACCTAGGCAGGCCGGCCTGGGGCGAGTGGAGCAGCCCCCGTGTGTCCCTGAGCGTCCCCCGGTCTTTGGTCGAGAGGGGGTCTCAGCCGCTAGTGTGCCCGCCCGGGTACCTAGGGAGGCCGGCCTGGGGCGAGTGGAGCAGCCCCCGTGTGTCCCTGAGTGTCCCCTGGCGTTTGCTGAAGAGGGGGTCTCAGCCGCTAATGTGCCCGCCTGGGTACCTAGGGAGGCCGGCCTGGGGCGAGTGGAGCAGCCCCCGTGTGTCCCCGAGCGCCCCCCGGTCTCTGGTGGAGAGGGGGTCTCAGCCGCTAATGTGCCCGCCTCAGGGAGTCCGGCCTGGGGCGAGTGGAGCAGCCCCCGTGTGTCCCCGAGTGCCCCCCCGGTCTTTGGTGGAGAGGGGGTCTCAGCCGCTAATGTGCCCGCCTCAGGGAGTCCGGCCTGGGGCGAGTGGAGCAGCCCCCGTGTGTCCCTGAGCGTCCCCCGGTCTTTGGTGGAGAGGGGGTCTCAGCCGCTAATGTGCCCGCCTCAGGGAGGCCGGCCTGGGGCGAGTGGAGCAGCCCCCGTGTGTCCCTGAGCGTCCCCCGGTCTCTGGTGGAGAGGGGGCCTCAGCCGCTAATGTGCCCGCCTCAGGGAGGCCGGCCTGGGGCGAGTGGAGCAGCCCCCGTGTGTCCCTGTGTGTCCCCCGGTCTTTGGTGGAGAGGGGGTCTCAGCCGCTAATGTGCCCGCCTCAGGGAGGCCGGCCTGGGGCGAGTGGAGCAGCCCCCGTGTGTCCCTGAGCGTCCCCCGGTCTCTGGTGGAGAGGGGGCCTCAGCCGCTAATGTGCCCGCCTCAGGGAGGCCGGCCTGGGGCGAGTGGAGCAGCCCCCGTGTGTCCCTGTGTGTCCCCCGGTCTTTGGTGGAGAGGGGGCCTCAGCCGCTAATGTGCCCGCCTCAGGGAGGCCGGCCTGGGGCGAGTGGAGCAGCCCCCGTGTGTCCCTGAGCGTCCCCCGGTCTTTGGTCGAGAGGGGGTCTCAGCCGCTAATGTGCCCGCCTCAGGGAGGCCGGCCTGGGGCGAGTGGAGCAGCCCCCGTGTGTCCCTGAGCGTCCCCCGGTCTTTGGTGGAGAGGGGGCCTCAGCCGCTAATGTGCCCGCCTCAGGGAGGCCGGCCTGGGGCGAGTGGAGCAGCCCCCGTGTGTCCCTGAGCGTCCCCCGGTCTTTGGTCGAGAGGGGGTCTCAGCCGCTAATGTGCCCGCCTCAGGGAGGCCGGCCTGGGGCGAGTGGAGCAGCCCCCGCGTGTCCCTGAGTGTCCCCTGACGTTTGCTGAAGAGGGGGTCTCAGCCGCTAATGTGCCCGCCTCAGGGAGGCCGGCCTGGTGCGAGTGGAGCAGCCCCCGTGTGTCCCTGAGCGCCCCCCGGTCTTTGGTGGAGAGGGGGTCTCAGCCGCTAATGTGCCCGCCCGGGTACCTAGGGAGGCCGGCCTGGGGCGAGTGGAGCAGCCCCCGTGTGTCCCTGAGTGTCCCCCGGTCTTTGGTGGAGAGGGGGTCTCAGCCGCTAATGTGCCCGCCTCAGGGAGTCCGGCCTGGGGCGAGTGGAGCAGCCCCCGTGTATCCCCGAGTGCCCCCCGGTCTTTGGTGGAGAGGGGGTCTCAGCCGCTAATGTGCCCGCCTCAGGGAGTCCGGCCTGGGGCGAGTGGAGCAGCCCCCGTGTGTCCCTGAGCGTCCCCCGGTCATTGGTGGAGAGGGGGTCTCAGCTGCTAATGTGCCCGCCTCAGGGAGGCCGGCCTGGGGCGAGTGGAGCAGCCCCCGTGTGTCCCCGAGCGCCCCCCGGTCTCTGGTGGAGAGGGGGTCTCAGCCGCTAATGTGCCCGCCTCAGGGAGTCCGGCCTGGGGCGAGTGGAGCAGCCCCCGTGTGTCCCCGAGCGCCCCCCGGTCTCTGGTGGAGAGGGGGTCTCAGCCGCTAATGTGCCCGCCTGGGTACCCAGGGAGGCCGGCCTGGGGCGAGTGGAGCAGCCCCCGTGTGTCCCTGAGCGTCCCCCGGTCATTGGTGGAGAGGGGGTCTCAGCTGCTAATGTGCCCGCCTCAGGGAGGCCGGCCTGGGGCGAGTGGAGCAGCCCCCGTGTGTCCCCGAGCGCCCCCCGGTCTCTGGTGGAGAGGGGGTCTCAGCCGCTAATGTGCCCGCCTCAGGGAGTCCGGCCTGGGGCGAGTGGAGCAGCCCCCGTGTGTCCCCGAGCGCCCCCCGGTCTCTGGTGGAGAGGGGGTCTCAGCCGCTAATGTGCCCGCCTCAGGGAGTCCGGCCTGGGGCGAGTGGAGCAGCCCCCGTGTGTCCCCGAGCGCCCCCCGGTCTCTGGTGGAGAGGGGGTCTCAGCCGCTAATGTGCCCGCCCGGGTACCCAGGGAGGCCGGCCTGGGGCGAGTGGAGCAGCCCCCGTGCGTCCCTGAGCGCCCCCCTGGCGTTTGCTCAAGAGGGGGTCCCAGCCGCCAATATGGCCGCCCGGGTACCCGCGGGGGCCGCCCTGGGGCGAGTGGAGCAGCCCCCGTGTGCCCCTGAGCGCCCCCTGGCGTTCGCTGAAGAGGGGGTCTCAGCCGCCAATATGGCCGCCCGGGTGCCCGGGGGAGCGGCCTGGGGTGGCCCTGTGCAGCCTCCGGGCGCCCCTGAGTGTTTTCCAGTATCTGGCCGAGACACCCCCTGACCCTCCGACTGTGTCCGTTTGGAGCGCCTGGTGCCTGGGCACCCCCTGAGTGTTTTTCAGTATCTGGCCGAGACACCCCCTGACCCTCCGACTGTGTCCGTTTTTAGTGCCTGGTGCCTGGGCACAGACCGCGGCAGCTCCCGCTGGCCGCATTGACAGAGTGCTGAAAAAATGACAAAGTCCGAAAATGCCTGAGAACCGGGAAGGGGACAAACCGGCGGCTCCAGGCCGAGCCGGAGTTCCAGGAGGTCGGCATGATTTTGCCGGTTTCCCCATAGGAGGTGCCAAGTTGCCAAAATGGGGGAACTCAAAAAAGCACCCCCGCCAGATGTATGTAGGGGGGCTGGATGGTCGATGGGGAGTGGGTGCCTGGCAGCAGGGGCCACCCCGCGCAGGTGCCCCGGGGGGCCCGCGGGGGGCCCCCGAAGACACCCCCCCCAGCACTCGCTGAAAACCCCGTCCGAGCCGCCCGCGCTGCCCGGAGGGAGTCCCGGGAGGCCGGGCACGGCCCGCAGGTCTCTCCCTCTGCCCCCCGGTGAGGTTTGCACGGGGGGGAAAAGTTTCAAAGTCCCGACGGGGGGCGAGAGACAGTGCGGCGAGGGGTGGCGGGCTGCTCCGCGGACCCGGGGGAAGCCCGGGGAGGGCGGCCTGAGGGCGCGGAGGGCCCCCTGAGAGTGCCTACGGGTAGTAGGTGAGAAACCCTGCCTGTACCTCCCACGGGGCCCGGGCAGGGACCCCGGGAGGCCGGGCAGAGCCCGCAGGTCGCCCCCTTCCCGTCCGATGAAGCTCGCACGGTCAGAAAAGTTTCAAAGTCCCAACGGGGGGAGAGTGTTGACGGCGAGGGGGGTGCAGGCTGCTCCAGGGTCCGGGGGCAGCCCCTGGAGGTCGGCCTGGGGGTGTGGAGGGGCCCCCCTGAGAGCACCCAACAGTAGTTGCTCAAGACCCTGCCTGAGCCTCCGATGTGCCCGGGCATGAACCCCAGGAGGCGGGGAACAGCCGTGGCAGCCCCTGCTGAAGTCCTTGGCAGTTGGCAGAGGCGAGTCTTGGGGAAAAAAACGACAAAGTCCAAACGCTCCAGGCGCCGGCCAGGGGGGCGGACGTGGCTGGCCTGGCCGGCGGGTGCTGCGGCTGCCGGGGCTGAGCCGAGTGTCGATGCATCTCCTGAGAACCGGGAAGGGGACAAACCGGTGGCTCCAGTCCGAGCTGGAGTTCCAGAAGGTCGGCCTGACTCTGGAGGTTTTCCCCCTGGCTTTTCCCCATAGGCCAAAAGGGGGGAAGTCAAAAAAGCACCCCCGGCAGATGTATGCAGAAGGGGCTGGGGGGTGACGGAGAGCGGGCTGTTGGCAGCTGCGTGGTGGCTGCAGGGGTGGGCCTGGGCGGCTGCGGTGGGCCCCCTGAGTGCACCTGCCCGTGGTGGCTGAAAACCCAGGCTGAGCCTCCGATGTGCCCGGGCAGGACCCCAGGAGGCCGGGCACAGAACGCCGGTTGCCCCCCATTGCCGTTTGACGAAGCTTGCACGGTCAGAAAAGTTTCAAAGTCCCAACGGGGAGAGAGTGTTGACGGCGAGGGGGTGCTGGCAGCTCCAGCGGCCGGGGGCAACCGCTGGAGGCTGGGCCCGGACTGCGGCAGCCCCCCTTGCAGTCGAACAAAGTTTGAGGAGACGAGTCATGAAAATGACAAAGTCCAAACGCTCCAGGCGTGCCGTCCAGGGGGGCGGACCCAGCTGGTCGGACCGGCGGGAGCTGCGGCGGCCGGGGAAGAGCCGAGTGTCAATGCAGGTCACGAGAACCGGTATGAGGGTAAACCTGGCCGCTCCGGGCCGAGGCACGGTTCCAGGAGGGCGGAAGGAGCGGGCCCGCTTCCCCTGATAGCGCCGACGGCGGTAAAATAAGGCCTCGCAAAACGTCAGCACGAACACCTTGTCGGGGTATAAGGGAACGAGCGGTGTGCGGTCTTTGACAAAGTGACAGTGTTTCTCAAAAAAGCACCCCCGGCAGATGTGTGCAGACGGGGCTGGCTGGTGTGGGAGAGCGGCGGGCTGTTGGCAGCAGTGTGCTGGCTGCAGGGGTGGCCCGGGGCGGCTGCGGAGGGCCCCCAAAGCGCACCTACCAGTGGTGGCTGAAAACCCCCGCTGAGCCTCCGATGTCCCCGGGCAGGACCCCAGGAGGCCGGGCAGAGCCCGCCGCTTGCCCCCTTGCCGTTTGACGAAGCTTGCACGGTCAGAAAAGTTTCAAAGTCCCCACGGGGGGAGAGTGTTGACGGCGAGGAGGTGCTGGCTGCTCCAGGGGCCGGGGGCAACCCCTGGAGGCTGGGCACGGACTGCGGCAGCCCCCCTTGCAGTCGAACAAAGTTTGAGGAGACAAGTCATGAAAATGACAAAGTCCAAACGCTCCAGGCGCCGGCCTGGGGTGCGGACCCGGCTGGCCGGGGCCGGCGGGAGCTGCGGCGGCCGGGGCTGAGCCGAGTGTCAATGCAGGTCCTGAGAACCGGGAAGGGGACAAACCGGTGGCTCCAGGCCGGGTTGGAGTTCCAGGAGGTCGGCAGGACTCTGGAGGTTTTCCCCTTGGCATTGTCCCATTGGCCACAATGGGGGAAGTCAAAAAAGCACCCCCAGCAGATGTATGCAGAGGGGCTGGCGGGTGACGGAGAGCGGGCAGTTGGCAGCTGTGTGGTGGCTGCAGGAGGTGGGCCTGGGCGGCTGCGGAGGGCCCCCAAAGTGCACCTACCAGAAGGGGCCCAAGACCCAGGCTGAGCCTCCGATGTGCCCGGGCAGGACACCCAGGAGGCGGGGAGCAGCCCCCGCTGAGGTCCATGGCATGTGCCAGAGGCGAGTCTTGGAGAAAAAACGACAAAGTCCAAACGCTCCAGGCGCCGGGCAGGGTGGCGGACCCGGCTGGCCGGGCCGGCGGGGGCTGCGGCTGCCGGGGCTGAGCCGAGTGTCAATGCATGTCCTGAGAACCGGGAAGGGGACAAACCGGTGGCTCCAGGCCGGGTTGGAGTTCCGGGGGGTCGGCCTGACTCTGGAGGTTTTCCCCCTGGCTTTTCCCCATAGGCCAAAACGGGGGGAGCCAAAAAAGCACCCCCAGCAGATGTATGCAGGAGGGGCTGGGGGGTGACGGAGAGCGGGCTGTTGGCAGCCGTGTGCTGGCTGCAGGGGTGGGCCTGGGCGGCTGCGGAGGGCCCCCTGAGTGCACCTGCCAGCGGTGGCTCAACACCCTGGCTGAGCCTCCGATGTCCCCGGGCAGGACCCCAGGAGGCCGGGCAGAGCCCGCCGCTTGCCCCATTGCCGTTTGACGAAGCTTGCACGGTCAGAAAAGTTTCAAAGTCCCAACGGGGAGAGAGCGTTGACGGCGAGGGGGTGCTGGCTGCTCCAGGGGCCGGGGACAACCCCTGGAGGCTGGGCACGGACTGCGGCAGCCCCCCTTGCAGTCGGACAAAGTTTGAGGAGACAAGCCATGAAAATGACAAAGTCCAAACGCTCCAGGCGCCGGCCAGGGGGGCGGACCCGGCTGGCTGGGCCGGCGGGGGCTGCGGCTGCCGGGGCTGAGCCGAGTGTCAATGCAGGTCCTGAGAACCGGGAAGGGGACAAACCGGCGGCTCCAGGCCGAGCTCGAGTTCCAGAAGGTCGGCCTGACTCTGGAGGTTTTCCCCCTGGCTTTTCCCCATAGGCCAAAATGGGGGAAGTCAAAAAAGCACCCCCAGCAGATGTATGCAGAGGGGCTGGGGGGTGATGGGGAGCGGGTGTTTGGCAGCAGTGTGCTGGCTGAAGAGGTGTGCCTGGGCGGCTGCGGAGGGCCCCCTGAGTGCACCTGCCAGCGGTGGCTCAAAACCCTGGCTGAGCCTCCGATGTCCCCGGGCAGGACCCCAGCAGGCCGGGCACAGACCGCAGCCTGCCCCCCTTGCCGTTTGATGAAGCTTGCACGGTCAGAAAAGTTTCAAAGTCCCAACGGGGAGAGAGTGTTGACGCCGAGGGGGTGCTGGCTGCTCCGGTGGCAACCCCTGGAGGCTGGGCACAGACTGCGGCAGCCCCCCTTGCAGTCGAACAAAGTTTGAGGAGACAAGTCATGAAAATGACAAAGTCCAAACTGCTCCAGGCGCCGGCCAGGGGGGGCGGACCCGGCTGGCCGGGCCGGCGGGAGCTGCGGCTGACGGGGTTGAGCCGAGTGTCGATGCATGTCACGAGAACCGGCATGAGGGTAAACCTGGCCGCTCCGGGCCGAGGCACGGTTCCAGGAGGGCGGAAGGAGCGGGCCTGTTTCCCCTGATAGCGCCGACGGCGGTAAAATAAGGCCTCGCAAAACGTCAGCACGAACACCTTGTCGGGGTATAAGGGAACGAGCGGTGTGCGGTCTTTGACAAAGTGACAGTGTGTCTCAAAAAAAGCACCCCCGGCAGATGTGCGCGGACGGGGCTGGCTGGTGACGGAGAGCGGGCTGTTGGCAGCGGTGTGCCGGCTGCAGGGGTGGCCCGGGGCGGCTGCGGAGGGCCCCCTGAGAGCACCTACCAGTAGTTGCTCAACACCCTGGCTGAGCCTCCGATGTCCCCGGGCAGGACCCCAGGAGGCCGGGCACAGACCGCCGGTTGCCCCCCCCATTGCCGTTTGATGAAGCTTGCACGGTCAGAAAAGTTTCAAAGTCCCAACGGGGAGAGAGTGCTGACGGTGAGGGGGTGCTGGCTGCTCCAGGGGCCGGGAGGGAAGCCCTGGAGGTGGGCCTGGGGGTGTGGAGGGGCCCCCTGAGAGCACCTACCAGCAGTTGCTGAAGACCCTGCCTGAGCCTCCGATATCCCCGGGCAGGACCCCAGGAGGCCGGGCACAGACCGCAGCCTGCCCCCTTGCCGTTTGATGAAGCTTGCACGGTCAGAAAAGTTTCAAAGTCCCGACGGGGAGAGAGTGTTGACGGCGAGGGGGTGCTGGCTGCTCCAGGGGCCGGGGGGGGGAACCCCTGGAGGCTGGGCACGGACCGCGGCAGCCCCCCTTGCAGTAGAACAAAGTTTGAGGAGACAAGTCATGAAAATGACAAAGTCCAAACTGCTCCAGGCGCCGGCCAGGGGGGCGGACCCGGCTGGCCTGGCCGGCGGGTGCTGCGGCTGCCGGGGCTGAGCCGAGTGTCGATGCATCTCCTGAGAACCGGGAAGGGGACAGACCAGTAGCTCCAGGCCGAGCTGGAGTTCCAGGAGGTCGGCCTGACTCTGGAGGTTTTCCCCCTGGCTTTTCCCCATAGGCCAAAACGGGGGGAGGCAAAAAAGCACCCCCAGCAGATGTATGCAGAGGGGCTGGGGGGTGATGGAGAGCGGGCTGTTGGCAGCTGTGTGGTGGCTGCAGGGGTGGCCCTGGGCGGCTGAAGAGGGCCCCCTGAGTGCACCTACCAGCAGTAGCTCAAGACCCTGCCTGAGCCTCCGATGTCCCCGGGCAGGACCCCAGGAGGCCGGGCACAGACCGCAGCCTGCCCCCTTGCCGTTTGATGAAGCTTGCACGGTCAGAAAAAGTTTCAAAGTCCCAACGGGGAGAGAGTGTTGACGGCGAGGGGGCGCTGGCTGCTCCAGGGGCCCGGGGCAGCCCCTGGAGGCTGGGCACGGACCGCGGCCGCCCCCCTTGCAGTCGAACAAAGTTTGAGGAGACAAGTCATGAAAATGACAAAGTCCAAACGCTCCAGGCGTGCCGGCCAGGGGTGCGGACCCGGCCGGCCGGGCCGGCGGGGGCTGCGGCTGCCGGGGCTGAGCCGAGTGTCAATGCATGTCCTGAGAACCGGGAAGGGGACAGACCGGTGGCTCTGGGCCGAGCTGGAGTTCCAGGATGTCGGCCTGACTCTGGAGGTTTTCCCCCTGGCTTTTCCCCATAGGCCAAAATGGGGGAAGTCAAAAAAGCACCTCCAGCAGATGTATGCAGAGGGGCTGGCGGGTGACGGAGAGTGGTCTGTTGGCAGCAGTGTGCTGGCTGCATAGGTGTGCATGGGCGTCTGCGTAGGGCCCCCTGAGTGCACCTGCCAGTGGTGGCTGAAAACCCAGGCTGAGCCTCCGATGTGCCCGGGCAGGACCCCAGGAGGCCGGGCACAGACCGCAGCCTGCCCCCTTGCCGTTTGATGAAGCTTGCACGGTCAGAAAAGTTTCAAAGTCCCAACGGGGAGAGAGTGCTGACGGTGAGGGGGGTGCCGGCAGCTCCAGGGGCCGGGGGCAACCCCTGGAGGCTGGGCACGGACTGCGGCAGCCCCCCTGGCAGTCGAACAAGGTTTGAGGAGACAAGTCATGAAAATGACAAAGTCCAAACGCTCCAGGCGTGCCGGCCAGGGGAGCGGACCCGGCCGGCCGGGGCGGCGGGAGCTGCAGCTGCCGGGGCGGAGCCGAGTGTCAACGCAGGTGGTGAGATCCGGTATGAGGGTAATCCTGGTCGCTCCGGGCCGAGCCACGGTTCCAGGAGGGCGGAAGGAGCGCGCCTGTTTCACCTGATAGCGCCGACGGCGGTAAAATAAGGCCTCGCAAAACGTCACCACGAACACCTTGTCTGGGTATAAGGGAACGAGCGGTGTGTGGTCCTTGACAAAGTGACAGTATTTCTCAAAAAAGCACCCCCGGCAGATGTGCGCGGACGGGGCTGGCTGGTGATGGAGAGCGGGCTGTTGGCAGCAGTGCGCTGGCTGCAGGGGTGGCCCAGGGCGGCTGCGGAGGGCCCCCAAAGCGCACCTACCGGTGGTGGCTGAAAACCCAGGCTGAGCCTCCGATGTGCCCCGGGCAGGAACCCAGGAGGCCGGGCACAGACCACAGCTTGCCCCCTTGCCGTCCGATGAAGCTTGCACGGTCAGAAAAAGTTTCAAAGTCCCCACGGAGAGAGAGTGTTGAGGGCGAGGGGGAGCTGGCTGCTCCAGGGGCCGGGGGCAACCCCTGGAGGCTGGGCACACCCCCTTGCAGTCGAACAAAGTTCGAGGAGACAAGTCATGAAAATGACAAAGTCCAAACGCTCCAGGCGCCGGCCAGGGGGGCGGACCCGGCTGGCCGGGCTGGCGGGGGCTGCGGCTGCCGGGGCTGAGCCGAGTGTCGATGCATGTCCTGAGAACCGGGAAGGGGACAAACCAGTAGCTCCAGGCCGAGCTGGAGTTCCAGGAGGTCGGCCTGACTCTGGAGGTTTTCCCCCTGGCTTTTCCCATTGGCCAAAATGGGGGAAGTCAAAAAAGCACCCCCGGCAGATGTATGCAGAGGGGCTGGCTGGTGATGGGGAGCGGGCTGTTGGCAGCGGTGTGCTGGCTGCAGAGGTGTGCATGGGCGGCTGCGGAGGGCCCCCCGAGTGCACCTGCCCGTGGTGGCTGAAAACCCAGGCTGAGCCTCCGATGTGCCCGGGCAGGACCCCAGGAGGCCGGGCACAGAACGCCGGTTGCCCCCTTGCCGTTTGATGAAGCTTGCACGGTCAGAAAAGTTTCAAAGTCCCAACGGGGAGAGAGTGCTGACGGTGAGGGGGGTGCTGGCTGCTCCAGGGGCCGGGAGGGAGGCCCTGGAGGTGGGCCTGGGGGTGTGGCGGGGCCCCCTGAGAGCACCTACCAGCAGTTGCTCAAGACCCTGCCTGAGCCTCCGGTGTTGCAGGGCAGGACACCCATTGGCGGGGAAAAGCAGGTGGCAGCCCCTGCTGAAGTCCTTGGCAGAGATGAGTCTTTGAAAAAAATGACAAAGTCCAAACTGCTCCAGGCGCCGGTCAGGGGGGCGGACCCGGCTGGCCGGGCCGACGGGAGCTGCGGCGGCTGGGGAAGAGCCGAGTGTCAAGGCATGTCCTGAGAACCGGGAAGGGGGCAAACCAGTAGCTCCAGGCCGGGCTAGGGTTCCAGGAGGTCGGCCTGACTCTGGAGGTTTTCCCCCTGGCTTTTCCCCATAGGCCAACATGGGGGAAGTCAAAAAAGCACCCCCGGCAGATGTATGCAGAGGGGCTGGGGGGTGACGGGGAGCGGGCTGTTGGCAGCAGTGTGCTGGCTGCAGAGGGCCCCCGAGGTGCTGCACCTACCAGTAGTTGCTCAAGACCCCCCATGACCCTCCGGTGTTGCAGGTCAGGACACCCATTGGCGGGGAACAGCAGGTGGCAGCCCCTGCTGAAGTCGTTGGCAGGGATGAGTCTTTGAAAAAACGACAAAGTCCAAACGCTCCAGGCGTGCCGGCCAGGGTGGCGGACCCGGCTGGCTGGGCCGGCGGGAGCTGCGGCTGCCGGGGCTGAGCCGAGTGTCGATGTATGTCGTGAGAACCGGTATGAGGGTAATCCTGGTCGCTCCGGGCCGAGGCACGGTTCCAGGAGGGCGGAAGGAGCGGGCCCGTTTCCCCTGATAGCGCCGACGGCGGTAAATTAGGGCCTCGCAAAACGTCAGGACGAACACCTTTTTTGCATATAAGGGAACGAGCGGTGTGCGGTCCTTGACAAAGTGACTATTTCTCAATGTGCTGAGGAGTGGGGACCGCTCAAAGTCAAAGCACCGCGGCCGCCCCTCTGCCACCTCCCTGGGAGCAGAGTCATCGAGCGCGAGTGTCCCCACTCCGCCTGTCCAGGCCGCGGGGCCGACAGGCTGGCTGGCTGCCCGGGCAGACCCCGCTCTCCGAGCGGCCGGGCCCCAACGTTCGAGAGGTGTAGGAAGCCACCTTGGGGGTGCTGCGGAGGCCCCCCTGACACCGCCTCCAAGCCCTTGCTGAGAGCCCTGTCCTAGCTGCCTGCGCGGGCAGGCGGGACCCCCCAGTAGGCCGTGCACAGCCCGCGGCAGCCACTGCTGAAGCCCAGGGCAGTTGGCAGAGATGAGTCTTTGAGGAAAAACGACAAAGTCCAAACGCTCCAGGCGCCGGCCAGGGGTGCGGACCCGGCTGGACGGGCCGGCGGGAGCTGCGGCGGCTTGGGAAGAGCCGAGTGTCAATGCATGTCCTGAGAACCGGAAAGGGGACAAACTAGTAGCTCCAGGCCGGGATGGAGTTCCAGGAGGTGGGCCTGACTCCGGAGGTTTTCCCCTTGGCATTTTCCCATTGGCCACAATGGGGGAAGTCAAAAAAGCACCCCCAGCAGATGTATGCAGAGGGGCTGGCTGGTGATGGGGAGCGGGCTGTTGGCAGCGGTGTGCTGGCTGCAGAGGTGTGCATGGGCGGCTGCGGAGGGCCCCCTGAGTGCACCTGCCCGTGGTGGCTGAAAACCCAGGCTGAGCCTCCGATGTGCCCGGGCAGGACCCCAGGAGGCCGGGCACAGAACGCCGGTTGCCCCCTTGCCGTTTGACGAAGCTTGCACGGTCAGAAAAGTTTCAAAGTCCCAATGGGGAGAGAGTGGTGACGGCGAGGGGGTGCTGGCTGCTCCAGGGGCCGGGGGCAACCCCTGGAGGCTGGGCACGGACCGCGGCCGCCCCCCTTGCAGTCGGACAATGTCTGAGGAGACAAGTCATGAAAATGACAAAGTCCAAACGCTCCAGGCGTGCCGGCCAGGGGTGCGGACCCGGCTGGCCGGGCCGGCGGGGGCTGCAGCTGCCGGTGCTGAGCCGAGTGTCAGTGCAGGTCCTGAGAACCGGGAAGGGGACAAACCGGTGGCTCCAGGCCGAGCTCTAGTTCCAGGAGGTCGGCCTGACTCTGGAGGTTTTCCCCTTGGCTTTTCCCCATAGGCCAAAAGGGGGGAAGTCAAAAAAGCACCCCCGCCAGATGTATGCAGAAGGGGCTGGCTGGTGATGGGGAGCGGGCTGTTGGCAGCGGTGTGCTGGCTGCAGAGGTGTGCATGGGCGGCTGCGGAGGGCCCCCTGAGTGCACCTGCCCGTGGTGGCTGAAAACCCAGGCTGAGCCTCCGATGTGCCCGGGCAGGACCCCAGGAGGCCGGGCACAGAACGCCGGTTGCCCCCTTGCCGTTTGACGAAGCTTGCACGGTCAGAAAAGTTTCACAGTCCCAACGGGGAGAGAGTGCTGACGGTGAGGGGGTGCTGGCTGCTCCAGGGGCCGGGAGGGAGGCCCTGGATGTGGGCCTGGGGGTGTGGAGGGGCCCCCTGAGAGCACCTACCAGCAGTTGCTCAAGACCCTGCCTGAGCCTCCGGTGTTGCAGGGTAGGACACCCATTGGCGGGGAACAGCAGGTGGCAGCCCCTGCTGAAGTCCTTGGCAGTTGGCAGAGATGAGTCTTGGAGAAAAAAAACGACAAAGTCCAAACTGCTCCGGGCGCCGGTCAGGGGGGCGGACCCGGCTGGCCGGGCCGAGGGGAGCTGCGGCGGCTGGGGAAGAGCCGAGTGTCAAGGCATGTCCTGAGAACCGGGAAGGGGGCAAACCAGTAGCTCCAGGCCGAGCTGGAGTTCCAGGAGGTTGGCCTGACTCTGGAGGTTTTCCCCCTGGCTTTTCCCCATAGGCCAAAATGGGGGAAGTCAAAAAAGCACCCCCGCCAGATGTATGCAGAAGGGGCTGGCTGGTGATGGGGAGCGGGCTGTTGGCAGCAGTGTGCTGGCTGCAGAGGGCCCCCGAGGTGCTGCACCTACCAGTAGTTGCTCAAGACCCCCCCTGACCCTCCGGTGTTGCAGGGCAGGACACCCAGGAGGCGGGGAACAGCCGTGGCAGCCCCTGCTGAATCCCACGGCAGTTGGCAGAGATGAGTCTTTGAGAAAAACGACAAAGTCCAAACGCTCCAGGCGCCGGCCACGGAGGGCGGACCCGGCTGGCCGGGCCGGCGGGAGCTGCGGCGGCTGGGGCTGAGCCGAGTGTCGATGCTTGTCGTGAGAACCGGTATGAGGGTAATCCTGGGCCCTCGGGGCCGAGGCACGGTTCCAGGAAGGCGGAAGGAGCGGGCCTGTTCCCCCTGATAGCGCCGACGGCGGTAAATTAAGGCCTCGCAAAACGTCAGGACGAACACCTTTTTTGCATATAAGGGAACGAGCGGTGTGCGGTCTTTGACAAAGTGACTATTTCTCAGAGTGCTGGGAAGGGAGTGGGGGCCGCTCAAAGTCAAAGCACCGCGGCCGCCCCTCTGCCACCTCCCTGGGAGCAGAGTCATCGAGCGCGAGTGTCCCCACTCCGCCTGTCCAGGCCGCGGGGCCGACAGGCCGGCTGGCTGCCCGGGTAGACCCCGCTCTCCGAGCGGCCGGGCGCCACGTTCAAGAGGTGTACGAAGCCACCTGTGGGGGGTCTGCGGAGGCCCCCCTGAGAGCGCTGATAACCCTGTCCTAGCTGCCTGCGCGGGCAGGCGGGACTCCCCCAGGAGGCCGTGCACAGCCCGCGGCAGCCACTGCTGAAGCCCAGGGCAGTTGGCAGAGATGAGTCTTTGAAAAAACGACAAAGTCCAAACGCTCCAGGCGCCGGCCACGGGGGGCGGACCCGGCTGGCCGGGCCGGCGGGAGCTGCGGCTGCCGGGGCTGAGCCGAGTGTCAATGCATGTCGTGAGAACCGGTATGAGGGTAATCCTGGTCGCTCCGGGCCGAGGCACGGTTCCAGGAGGGCGGAAGGAGCGGGCCCGTTTCCCCTGATAGCGCCGACGGCGGTAAATTAGGGCCTCGCAAAACGTCAGGACGAACACCTTTTTTGCATATAAGGGAACGAGCGGTGTGCGGTCTTTGACAAAGTGACTATTTCTCAATGTGCGGAGTGGGGACCGCTCAAAGTCAAAGCACCGCGGCCGCCCCTCTGCCACCTCCCTGGGAGCAGAGTCATCGAGCGCGAGGGTCCCCACTCCGCCTGTGCAGGCCGCGGGGCCGACAGGCTGGCTGGCTGCCCGGGCGACCCCCCTCCGAGATGCCGGGCCGGGGCAGACTGTGCAAACGCGCGCGGGCGTGTTTTCTTCCCCTGGGGTGGAGCCCTTCCACCCCACGCCGTCCGAGGCCCGTTGGCCTCGGGCGGCCTGCCTCCGAGAGTGGGAGAGAGACGGAGGACGGCGGCCCGCGGCGGCGCGAGGCGTCCCCGTTGCTCCACCACGACTGCCAGCCGGTCGATCCTACCGGTAGCCTGGGCTTGTCTCCGCTCCGCCTGTCCAGGCCGCGGGGCCCACAGGCGGCTTGCCTGGGAAGACCCCGCTCTCACCGAGCGGCCGGGCGCCACGTTCAAGAGGTGTACGAAGCCACCTGTGGGGGGTCTGCGGAGGCCCCCCTGAGAGCGCTGATAACCCTGTCCTAGCTGCCTGCGCGGGCAGGCGGGACCCCCAAGAGGCCGGGCACAGCCCGCGGCAGCCCCCGCCGAAGTCCACGGCAGTTGGCAGAGACGAGTCTTGGAGAGAAAACGACAAAGTCCAGACGCTCCAGGCGCCGGCCAGGGGTGCGGACCCGGCTGGCCGGGCCGGCGGGAGCTGCGGCTGCCGGGGCCGAGCCGAGTGTCGACGCATGTCGTGAGAACCGGTATGAGGGTAATCCTGGGCCCTCGGGGCCGAGCTACGGTTCCATGAAGGCGGAAGGAGCGGGCCTGTTTCCCCTGATAGCGCCGACGACGGTAAAATAAGGGCTCGCAAAACGTCAGGACGAACACCTTTTTTGCATATAAGGGAACGAGCGGTGTGCGGTCTTTGACAAAGTGACTATTTCTCAGAGTGCTGGAGTGGGGACCGCTCAAAGTCAAAGCACCGCGGCCGCCCCTCTGCCACCTCCCTGGGAGCAGAGTCATAGAGCGCAAGTGTCCCCACTCCGCCTGTGCAGGCCGCGGGGCCAACAGGCTGGCTGGCTGGCTGCCCGGGCGACCCCCCTCCGAGATGCCGGGCTGAGGCGTAGGCAGCCGCCTCCATCACCACCACCCAAGGCGAGAGAGTGGGTCAACGGGAGAGCCGTCGCGGCCGGGGGACCCTCGCCGCGCCCATGTCCGGGGAAGGACCACAAGGGCCCTGCTCCCCGGCGCCCCGGCGAGCGGGTTCACCCTCGGCGCGTACGGCTCTCGAGGATGGGGAAGGGACGCGCGTGGGCGTCCCTCCCGTCCCCCGCGGAAGAAGGCGAGCGACTCTGCGCGTCGGGACACCCCGCGGAGCCCCCTGCGGGGGGAGTACTCCGGGGGAGAAGCGTGGCGCAGGGGGTGCAGCCCTTTCCCAGGCCACCGTGCGACGGCGTCGGTGGGGCCGACGCCGAGAGAGAGAACGATCCGGGCTCTCCCGCCTCAGGGCGGCCGAGAGCGGGGCCACGGGCCCCACGTTTGGTGACGGTTTTCCCGAAAGCGAAGGACCCCCGCCTGTCCCCTCGGGCTCCGGCCGATGCGGGCGGTCCAGGGCGGGGATAGGGGACGGCGGCCTGCGGACGACGCGCTTTATCCCCAGAAGGAGCGAGGCATGAGGGGGTGTTCCACCCCCGCCGGCCGGTCTCGCTCCTTCTCCGGGCTACGCCTCGGCGGAGTAAAGACCCCCGGGTCAACGCTCCCGCGTCCGGGTGCCGCCGCGCGTCCCCTTCCCGCGGGGGGTGGATCCCTTCCACCCCTGGCCGTCCGAGGCCCGTGCGCCTCGGGCGGCCTCCCTTCCGAGAGAGGGAGAGAGAGACGGAGGACGGTGGTCCGCGACGGCGCGAGACGTCCAAGTTGTGTTCCCCACGGCGGCTACCCGGTCGATCCCGCCCGCCGGTAGCCTTGGCTTGCCCCCACTCCGCCTGTCCAGGCCGCGTGGCCGACAGGCTGTTTGCCCGGGTAGACCCTGCTCTCACCGAGCGGCCGGGCCCCAACGTTCAAGAGGTGTACGGAAGCCACCTTGGGGTGGAGCCCTTCCACCCCTGGCCGTCCGAGGCCCGTGCGCCTCGGGCGGCCTCCCTTCCGAGAGAGGGAGAGAGAGACGGAGGACGGTGGTCCGCGACGGCGCGAGACGTCCAAGTTGTGTTCCCCACGGCGGCTACCCGGTCGATCCCGCCCGCCGGTAGCCTTGGCTTGCCCCCGCTCCGCCTGTCCAGGCCGCGTGGCCGACGGGCTGTTTGCCCGGGTAGACCCCGCTCTCACCGAGCGGCCGGGCCCCAACGTTCAAGAGGTGTACGGAAGCCACCTTGGGGTGGAGCCCTTCCACCCCTGGCCGTCCGAGGCCCGTGCGCCTCGGGCGGCCTCCCTTCCGAGAGAGGGAGAGAGAGACGGAGGACGGTGGTCCGCGACGGCGCGAGACGTCCAAGTTGTGTTCCCCACGGCGGCTACCCGGTCGATCCCGCCCGCCGGTAGCCTTGGCTTGTCCCCGCTCCGCCTGTCCAGGCCGCGGGGCCGACGGGCTGTCTGCCCGGGTAGACCCTGCTCTCACCGAGCGGCCGGGCCCCAACGTTCAAGAGGTGTACGGAAGCCACCTTGGGGTGGAGCCCTTCCACCCCTGGCCGTCCGAGGCCCGTGCGCCTCGGGCGGCCTCCCTTCCGAGAGAGGGAGAGAGAGACGGAGGACGGTGGTCCGCGACGGCGCGAGACGTCCAAGTTGTGTTCCCCACGGCGGCTACCCGGTCGATCCCGCCCGCCGGTAGCCTTGGCTTGCCCCCACTCCGCCTGTCCAGGCCGCGTGGCCGACAGGCTGTTTGCCCGGGTAGACCCTGCTCTCACCGAGCGGCCGGGCCCCAACGTTCAAGAGGTGTACGGAAGCCACCTTGGGGTGGAGCCCTTCCACCCCTGGCCGTCCGAGGCCCGTGCGCCTCGGGCGGCCTCCCTTCCGAGAGAGGGAGAGAGAGACGGAGGACGGTGGTCCGCGACGGCGCGAGACGTCCAAGTTGTGTTCCCCACGGCGGCTACCCGGTCGATCCCGCCCGCCGGTAGCCTTGGCTTGCCCCCACTCCGCCTGTCCAGGCCGCGTGGCCGACAGGCTGTTTGCCCGGGTAGACCCTGCTCTCACCGAGCGGCCGGGCCCCAACGTTCAAGAGGTGTACGGAAGCCACCTTGGGGTGGAGCCCTTCCACCCCTGGCCGTCCGAGGCCCGTGCGCCTCGGGCGGCCTCCCTTCCGAGAGAGGGAGAGAGAGACGGAGGACGGTGGTCCGCGACGGCGCGAGACGTCCAAGTTGTGTTCCCCACGGCGGCTACCCGGTCGATCCCGCCCGCCGGTAGCCTTGGCTTGCCCCCGCTCCGCCTGTCCAGGCCGCGTGGCCGACGGGCTGTTTGCCCGGGTAGACCCCGCTCTCACCGAGCGGCCGGGCCCCAACGTTCAAGAGGTGTACGGAAGCCACCTTGGGGTGGAGCCCTTCCACCCCTGGCCGTCCGAGGCCCGTGCGCCTCGGGCGGCCTCCCTTCCGAGAGAGGGAGAGAGAGACGGAGGACGGTGGTCCGCGACGGCGCGAGACGTCCAAGTTGTGTTCCCCACGGCGGCTACCCGGTCGATCCCGCCCGCCGGTAGCCTTGGCTTGTCCCCGCTCCGCCTGTCCAGGCCGCGGGGCCGACGGGCTGTCTTCCCGGGTAGACCCCGCTCTCACCGAGCGGCCGGGCCCCAACGTTCAAGAGGTGTACGGAAGCCACCTTGGGGTGGAGCCCTTCCACCCCTGGCCGTCCGAGGCCCGTGCGCCTCGGGCGGCCTCCCTTCCGAGAGAGGGAGAGAGAGACGGAGGACGGTGGTCCGCGACGGCGCGAGACGTCCAAGTTGTGTTCCCCACGGCGGCTACCCGGTCGATCCCGCCCGCCGGTAGCCTTGGCTTGCCCCCACTCCGCCTGTCCAGGCCGCGTGGCCGACAGGCTGTTTGCCCGGGTAGACCCTGCTCTCACCGAGCGGCCGGGCCCCAACGTTCAAGAGGTGTACGGAAGCCACCTTGGGGTGGAGCCCTTCCACCCCTGGCCGTCCGAGGCCCGTGCGCCTCGGGCGGCCTCCCTTCCGAGAGAGGGAGAGAGAGACGGAGGACGGTGGTCCGCGACGGCGCGAGACGTCCAAGTTGTGTTCCCCACGGCGGCTACCCGGTCGATCCCGCCCGCCGGTAGCCTTGGCTTGCCCCCGCTCCGCCTGTCCAGGCCGCGGGGCCGACGGGCTGTTTGCCCGGGTAGACCCTGCTCTCACCGAGCGGCCGGGCCCCAACGTTCAAGAGGTGTACGGAAGCCACCTTGGGGTGGAGCCCTTCCACCCCTGGCCGTCCGAGGCCCGTGCGCCTCGGGCGGCCTCCCTTCCGAGAGAGGGAGAGAGAGACGGAGGACGGTGGTCCGCGACGGCGCGAGACGTCCAAGTTGTGTTCCCCACGGCGGCTACCCGGTCGATCCCGCCCGCCGGTAGCCTTGGCTTGTCCCCGCTCCGCCTGTCCAGGCCGCGGGGCCGACGGGCTGTCTGCCCGGGTAGACCCCGCTCTCCGAGCGGCCGGGCCCCAACGTTCAAGAGGTGTACGGAAGCCACCTTGGGGGGGCTGCGGTGCCCCCCTCCCCGAGAGTGCCTCCCAGGCCGAGGGAGCCCGGCGGTCGAGTGTCGTAGGAAAGCGCGTGCCACGGCTGTGTCGGTCACAGGGGCCAGAGGTAGTTTGGGCAACGGCTTAGATCCGTATGAAGCTCATCCTTTCCGGCCTGTTCTGGCGGCGGCTAGGCGTGCGCGCACGGCACGACGCCCCTGGCTCCAGCGATGCGACGGCGCCCCGCACCCCACTCTCCGGGCCGAGCAGAGTGGCCGCTCTCGCTCCTTGGAGCAGAGCCCCCGAGTGCAAGTGTCCCCGCTCCGCCTGTCCAGGCCGCGGGGCCGACAGGCTGTCTGCCCGGGTAGACCCCGCTCTCCGAGCGGCCGGGCGCCACGTTCAAGAGGTGTACGAAGCCACCTTGGGGGGCTGCGGTGCCCCCCGCCCCGAGAGTGCCTCCCAGGCCGAGGGGAGCCTGGCGGTCGAGTGTCGTAGGAAAGCGCGTGCGCGGCTGTGTCGGTCACACGGGCCAGAGTTAGTTTGGGCAACGGCTTAGATCCGTATGCAGCTCAACCTTTCCGGCCTGTTCTGGCGGCGGCTAGGCGCGCGCGAACGTCACGACGCCCCTGGTTCCAGCGAGGCGACGGCGCCCCGCACCCCGCTCTCCGGGCCGTGCAGAGCGGCCGCTCTCGCTCCTTGGAGCAGAGCCCCCGAGCGCAAGAGTCCCCGCTCCGCCTGTCCAGGCCGCGGGGCCGACAGGCTGTCTGCCCGGGTAGACCCCGCTCTCCGAGCGGCCGGGCCCCAACGTTCAAGAGGTGTACGGAAGCCACCTTGGGGGGCTGCGGTGCCCCCCGCCCCGAGAGTGCCTCCCAGGCCGAGGGAGCCCGGCGGTCGAGTGTCGTAGGAAAGCGCGTGCGCGGCTGTGTCGGTCACACGGGCCAGAGTTAGTTTGGGCAACGGCTTAGATCCGTATGCAGCTCAACCTTTCCGGCCTGTTCTGGCGGCGGCTAGGCGTGCGCGCACGGCACGACGCCCCTGGCTCCAGCGATGCGACGGCGCCCCGCACCCCACTCTCCGGGCCGAGCAGAGTGGCCGCTCTCGCTCCTTGGAGCAGA
>NW_027102588.1:150000-167500 GCF_035609145.1 Eleutherodactylus coqui | reverse complement strand
CAAAGTCCAAACGCTCCGGCGCCGGCCAGGGCGGTTGACCCCGGCTGGCCGGGCCGGCGGGGGCTGCGGCTGCCGGGGCTGAGCCGAGTGTCGATGCATGTCGTGAGAACCGGGAAGGGGACAAACCGGTGGCTCCAGGCCGGGTTGGAGTTCCAGGAGGTCGGCCTGACTCTGGAGCTTTTCCCCTTAGCATTTCCCCATTGGCCAAAGGGGGGAAAGTCAAAAAAGCACCCCCAGCAGATGTATGCATAAGGGGCTGGGGGGTGACGGAGAGCGGGCTGTTGGCAGCTGTGTGGTGGCTGCTGGCAGCCGTGTGCTGGCTGCAGGGGTGGGCCTGGGCGGCTGCGGAGGGCCCCCTGAGTGCACCTACCAGTAGGGGCTGAAGACCCAGTCTGACCCTCCGATGTGCACGGGCAGGACACCCAGGAGGCGGGGAGCAGCCCCCGCTGAAGCCCACGGCAGTTGGCAGAGGCGAGTCTTTGAAAAAAATGACAAAGTCCAAACGCTCCAGGCGCTGGCCAGGGGTGCGGACCGGGCTGGCCGGGCCGGCGGGGGCTGCGGCGGCCGGGGCTGAGCCGAGTGTCTATGACTGTCCTGAGAACCGGTATGGGGACAAACCGGTGACTCCAGGCCGGGTTGGAGTTCCAGGAGGTCGGCCTGACTCTGGTGGTTTTCCCCTTAGCATTTCCCCATTGGCCAAAGGGGGGGAAGTCAAAAAAGCACCCCCAGCAGATGTATGCAGAAGGGGCTGGGGGGTGATGGGGAGCGGGCTGTTGGCAGCTGTGTGGTGGCTGCTGGCAGCCGTGTGCTGGCTGCAGGGGTGGGCCTGGGCGGCTGCGGAGGGCCCCCTGAGTGCACCTACCAGTAGGGGCTGAAGACCCAGTCTGACCCTCCGATGTGCCCGGGCAGGACACCCAGGAGGCGGGGAGCAGCCCCCGCTGAAGCCCACGGCAGTTGGCAGAGATGAGTCTTTGAAAAAAATGACAAAGTCCAAACGCTCCAGGCGCCGGCCAGGGGTGCGGACCGGGCTGGCCGGGCCGACGGGGGCTGCGGCTGCTGGTGCTGAGCCGACTGTCTATGCATGTCCTGAGAACCGGGATGGGGACAAACCGGTGGCTCCAGGCCGGGTTGGAGTTCCAGGAGGTCGGCCTGACTCTGGAGGTTTTCCCCTTAACATTTTCCCATAGGCCATAACGGGGGAAGTCAAAAAAGCACCCCCAGCAGATGTATGCAGAGGGGCTGGCGGGTGACGGAGAGCGCGTGTTTGGCAGCTGTGTGGTGGCTGCTGGCAGCCGTGTGCTGGCTGCAGTGGTGGGCCTGGGCGGCTGCGGAGGGCCCCCTGAGTGCACCTAGCAGTAGGGGCTGAAGACCCAGGCTGAGCCTCCGATGTGCCCGGGCAGGACACCCAGGAGGCGGGGAGCAGCCCCCGCTGAAGCCCACGGCAGTTGGCAGAGATGGGTCTTTGAAAAAAATGACAAAGTCCAAACGCTCCAGGCGTGCAGTCCAGGGGGGCGGACCCGGCTGGCCGGGCCGGCGGGAGCTGCGGCGGCTGGGGCAGAGCCGAGTGTCAACGCAGGTCGTGAGAACCCGTATGAGGGTAATCCAGGTCGCTCCGGGCCGAGCCACGGCTCCAGGAGGGCGGAAGGAGCGGGCCTGTTTCCCCTGATAGCGCCGACGACGGTAAAATAAGGCCTCGCAAAACGTCACCACGAACACCTTGTCGGGGTATAAGGGAACGAGCGGTGTGCGGTCGCTGACAAAGTGACAGTATTTCTCAAAAAAGCACCCCTGGCAGATGTGCGCAGACGGGGCTGGCTGGTGACGGAGAGCGGGCTGTTGGCAGCGGTGTGCTGGCTGCAGGGGTGGTCCGTGGCGGCTGCGGGGGGCCCGCAAAGCGCACCCACCATTAGTTGCTCAAGACCCAGGCTGAGCCTCCGATGTGCCCGGGCAGGACCCCAGGAGGCCGGGCACAGACCGCAGCCTGCCCCCTTGCCGTCCGACGAAGCTTGCACGGTCAGAAAAAGTTTCAAAGTCCCAACGGGGAGAGAGTGTTGACGGCGAGGGGGCGCTGGCTGCTCCAGGGGCCTGGGAGGGAGGCCCTGGAGGTCGGCCTGGGGGTGTGGAGGGGCCCCCGTGTGTCCCTGAGCGGCCCCCGGTCTTTGGTCGAGAGGGGGTCTCAGCCGCCAATGTGCCCGCCCGGGTACCTAGGGAGGCCGGCCTGGGGCGAGCGGAGCAGCCCCCGTGTGTCCCCGAGTGTCCCCTGGCGTTTGCTGAAGAGGGGGTCTCAGCCGCTAATGTGCCCGCCCGGGTACCTAGAGAGGCCGGCCTGGGGCGAGTGGAGCAGCCCCCGTGTGTCCCCGAGCGCCCCCCCCGGTCTTTGGTGGAGAGGGGGTCTCAGCCGCTGATGTGCCCGCCTCAGGGAAGCCGGCCTGGGGCGAGTGGAGCAGCCCCCGTGTGTCCCCGAGTGCCCCCCGGTCTCTGGTCGAGAGGGGGGTCTCAGCCGCTAATGTGCCCGCCTCAGGGAGTCCGGCCTGGGGCGAGTGGAGCAGCCCCCGTGTGTCCCCGAGCGCCCCCCGGTCTTTGGTGGAGAGGGGGTCTCAGCCGCTAATGTGCCCGCCTCAGGGAGTCCGGCCTGGGGCGAGTGGAGCAGCCCCCGTGTGTCCCCGAGCGCCCCCCGGTCTTTGGTGGAGAGGGGGTCTCAGCCGCTGATGTGCCCGCCTCAGGGAAGCCGGCCTGGGGCGAGTGGAGCAGCCCCCGTGTGTCCCCGAGTGCCCCCCGGTCTCTGGTCGAGAGGGGGGTCTCAGCCGCTAATGTGCCCGCCTCAGGGAGTCCGGCCTGGGGCGAGTGGAGCAGCCCCCGTGTGTCCCCGAGCGCCCCCCGGTCTTTGGTGGAGAGGGGGTCTCAGCCGCTAATGTGCCCGCCTCAGGGAGTCCGGCCTGGGGCGAGTGGAGCAGCCCCCGTGTGTCCCCGAGCGCCCCCCGGTCTTTGGTGGAGAGGGGGTCTCAGCCGCTAATGTGCCTGCCTCAGGGAGTCCGGCCTGGGGTGAGTGGAGCAGCCCCCGTGTGTCCCCGAGCGCCCCCCCGGTCTCTGGTGGAGAGGGGGTCTCGGCCGCTAATGTGCCCGCCCGGGTACCTAGGGAGTCCGGCCTGGGGCGAGTGGAGCAGCCCCCGTGTGTCCCTGAGCGTCCCCCGGTCTTTGGTGGAGAGGGGGTCTCAGCCGCTAATGTGCCCGCCTCAGGGAGGCCGGCCTGGGGCGAGTGGAGCAGCCCCCGGGTGTCCCTGAGCGCCCCCCGGTCTCTGGTGGAGAGGGGGCCTCAGCCGCTAATGTGCCCGCCTCAGGGAGGCCGGCCTGGGGCGAGTGGAGCAGCCCCCGTGTGTCCCTGAGCGTCCCCCGGTCTTTGGTCGAGAGGGGGTCTCAGCCGCTAATGTGCCCGCCTGGGTACCCAGGGAGGCCGGCCTGGGGCGAGTGGAGCGGCCCCCGTGTGTCCCTGAGCGTCCCCCGGTCTTTGGTCGAGAGGGGGTCTCAGCCGCTAATGTGCCCGCCTCAGGGAGTCCGGCCTGGGGCGAGTGGAGCAGCCCCCGTGTGTCCCTGAGCGTCCCCCGGTCTTTGGTGGAGAGGGGGTCTCAGCCGCTAATGTGCCCGCCTCAGGGAGGCCGGCCTGGGGCGAGTGGAGCAGCCCCCGGGTGTCCCTGAGCGCCCCCCGGTCTCTGGTGGAGAGGGGGCCTCAGCCGCTAATGTGCCCGCCTCAGGGAGGCCGGCCTGGGGCGAGTGGAGCAGCCCCCGTGTGTCCCTGAGCGTCCCCCGGTCTTTGGGTCGAGAGGGGGTCTCAGCCGCTAATGTGCCCGCCTGGGTACCCAGGGAGGCCGGCCTGGGGCGAGTGGAGCAGCCCCCGTGTGTCCCTGAGCGTCCCCCGGTCTCTGGTGGAGAGGGGGTCTCAGCCGCTAATGTGCCCGCCTCAGGGAGGCCGGCCTGGGGCGAGTGGAGCAGCCCCCGTGTGTCCCTGAGTGTCCCCTGGCGTTTGCTGAAGAGGGGGTCTCAGCCGCTAATGTGCCCGCCTGGGTACCTAGGGAGGCCGGCCTGGGGCGAGTGGAGCAGCCCCCGTGTGTCCCCGAGTGCCCCCCGGTCTTTGGTGGAGAGGGGGTCTCAGCCGCTAATGTGCCCGCCTCAGGGAGTCCGGCCTGGGGCGAGTGGAGCAGCCCCCGTGTGTCCCCGAGTGCCCCCCGGTCTTTGGTGGAGAGGGGGTCTCAGCCGCTAATGTGCCCGCCCCAGGGAGGCCGGCCTGGGGCGAGTGGAGCAGCCCCCGTGTGTCCCTGAGCGCCCCCCGGTCTTTGGTCGAGAGGGGGTCTCAGCCGCTAATGTGCCCGCCTCAGGGAGGCCGGCCTGGGGCGAGTGGAGCAGCCCCCGGGTGTCCCTGAGCGCCCCCTGGCGTTTGCTGAATAGGGGGTCCCAGCCGCCAATGTGGCCGCCCGGGTGCCCGGGGGAGCCGCCTGGGGTGGCCCTGTGCAGCCCCCGTGCGCCCCTGAGTGTTTTTCAGTATCTGGCCGAGACACCCCCTGACCCTCCGACGGTGTCCGTTTGGAGCGCCTGGTGCCTGGGCACCCCCTGAGTGTTTTTCAGTATCTGGCCGAGACACCCCCTGACCCTCCGCCGGCGTCCGTTTGGAGAGCCTGGTGCCTGGGCACAGACCGCGGCAGCTCCCGCTGGCCGCATTGACAGAGAGGGCTGAAAAAATGACAAAGTCCGAAAATGCCTGAGAACCGGGAAGGGGACAAACCGGCGGCTCCAGGCCGAGCCGGAGTTCCAGGAGGTCGGCATGATTTTGCCGGTTTCCCCATAGGATGTGCCAAGTTGCCAAAATGGGGGAACTCAAAAAAGCACCCCCGCCAGATGTATGTAGGGGGGCTGGATGGTCGATAGGGAGTGGGTGCCTGGCAGCAGGGGCCACCCCGCGCAGGTGCCCCGGGGGGCCCGCGGGGGGCCCCCGAAGACACCCCCCCCCAGCACTCGCTGAAAACCCCGTCCGAGCCGCCCGCGCTGCCCGGAGGGAGTCCCGGGAGGCCGGGCACGGCCCGCAGGTCTCTCCCTCTGCCCCCCGGTGAGGTTTGCACGGGGGGAAAAGTTTCAAAGTCCCAACGGGGGCGAGAGACGGTGCCGGCGAGGGGTGGCGGGCTGCTCCGCGGACCCGGGGGAAGCCCGGGGAGGGCGGCCCGAGGGCGCGGAGGGCCCCCTGAGAGTGCCTACGGGTAGTAGGTGAGAAACCCTGCCTGTCCCTCCCACGGGGCCGGGCAGGGACCCCGGGAGGCCGGGCAGAGCCCGCAGGTCGCCCCCTTCCCGTCCGATGAAGCTCGCACGGTCAGAAAAGTTTCAAAGTCCCAACGGGGGGAGAGTGTTGACGGCGAAGGGGTGCTGGCTGCCCCTGGGGCCGGGCTGGAGCCCCTGGAGGTCGGGCTGGGGTTGTGGAGGGGCCCCCTGAGAGCACCCAACAGCAGTTGCTCAAGACCCTGCCTGAGCCTCCGGTGTGCCCGGGCATGAACCCCAGGAGGCGGGGAACAGCCGTGGCAGCCCCTGCTGAAGTCCTTGGCAGTTGGCAGAGGCGAGTCTTGGGGGAAAAAAAACGACAAAGTCCAAACGCTCCAGGCGCCGGCCAGGGGGGCGGACGTGGCTGGCCTGGCCGGCGGGTGCTGCGGCTGCCGGGGCTGAGCCGAGTGTCGATGCATCTCCTGAGAACCGGGAAGGGGACAAACCGGTGGCTCCAGTCCGAGCTGGAGTTCCAGAAGGTCGGCCTGACTCTGGAGGTTTTCCCCCTGGCTTTTCCCCATAGGCCAAAAGGGGGGAAGTCAAAAAAGCACCCCCGGCAGATGTATGCAGAAGGGGCTGGGGGGTGACGGAGAGCGGGCTGTTGGCAGCTGCGTGGTGGCTGCAGGGGTGGGCCTGGGCGGCTGCGGTGGGCCCCCTGAGTGCACCTGCCCGTGGTGGCTGAAAACCCAGGCTGAGCCTCCGATGTGCCCGGGCAGGACCCCAGGAGGCCGGGCACAGAACGCCGGTTGCCCCCCATTGCCGTTTGACGAAGCTTGCACGGTCAGAAAAGTTTCAAAGTCCCAACGGGGAGAGAGTGTTGACGGCGAGGGGGTGCTGGCAGCTCCAGCGGCCGGGGGCAACCGCTGGAGGCTGGGCCCGGACTGCGGCAGCCCCCCTTGCGGTCGAACAAAGTTTGAGGAGACGAGTCATGAAAATGACAAAGTCCAAACGCTCCAGGCGTGCCGTCCAGGGGGGCGGACCCAGCTGGTCGGACCGGCGGGAGCTGCGGCGGCCGGGGAAGAGCCGAGTGTCAATGCAGGTCACGAGAACCGGTATGAGGGTAAACCTGGCCGCTCCGGGCCGAGGCACGGTTCCAGGAGGGCGGAAGGAGCGGGCCCGCTTCCCCTGATAGCGCCGACGGCGGTAAAATAAGGCCTCGCAAAACGTCAGCACGAACACCTTGTCGGGGTATAAGGGAACGAGCGGTGTGCGGTCTTTGACAAAGTGACAGTGTTTCTCAAAAAAGCACCCCCGGCAGATGTGTGCAGACGGGGCTGGCTGGTGTGGGAGAGCGGCGGGCTGTTGGCAGCAGTGTGCTGGCTGCAGGGGTGGCCCGGGGCGGCTGCGGAGGGCCCCCAAAGCGCACCTACCAGTGGTGGCTGAAAACCCCCGCTGAGCCTCCGATGTGCCCGGGCAGGACCCCAGGAGGCCGGGCAGAGCCCGCCGCTTGCCCCCTTGCCGTTTGACGAAGCTTGCACGGTCAGAAAAGTTTCAAAGTCCCCACGGGGGGAGAGTGTTGACGGCGAGGAGGTGCTGGCTGCTCCAGGGGCCGGGGGCAACCCCTGGAGGCTGGGCACGGACTGCGGCAGCCCCCCTTGCAGTCGAACAAAGTTTGAGGAGACAAGTCATGAAAATGACAAAGTCCAAACGCTCCAGGCGCCGGGCTGGGGTGCGGACCCGGCTGGCCGGGCTGGCGGGAGCTGCGGCGGCCGGGGCTGAGCCGAGTGTCAATGCAGGTCCTGAGAACCGGGAAGGGGACAAACCGGTGGCTCCAGGCCGGGTTGGAGTTCCAGGAGGTCGGCAGGACTCTGGAGGTTTTCCCCTTGGCATTTTCCCATTGGCCACAATGGGGGAAGTCAAAAAAGCACCCCCAGCAGATGTATGCAGAGGGGCTGGCGGGTGACGGAGAGCGGGCAGTTGGCAGCTGTGTGGTGGCTGCAGGAGGTGGGCCTGGGCGGCTGCGGAGGGCCCCCAAAGTGCACCTACCAGAAGGGGCCCAAGACCCAGGCTGAGCCTCCGATGTGCCCGGGCAGGACACCCAGGAGGCGGGGAGCAGCCCCCGCTGAGGTCCATGGCATGTGCCAGAGGCGAGTCTTGGAGAAAAAACGACAAAGTCCAAACGCTCCAGGCGCCGGGCAGGGTGGCGGACCCGGCTGGCCGGGCCGGCGGGGGCTGCGGCTGCCGGGGCTGAGCCGAGTGTCAATGCAGGTCCTGAGAACCGGGAAGGGGACAAACCGGCGGCTCCAGGCCGAGCTCGAGTTCCAGAAGGTCGGCCTGACTCTGGAGGTTTTCCCCCTGGCTTTTCCCCATAGGCCAAAATGGGGGAAGTCAAAAAAGCACCCCCAGCAGATGTATGCAGAGGGGCTGGGGGGTGATGGAGAGCGGGCTGTTGGCAGCCGTGTGCTGGCTGCAGGGGTGGACCTGGGCGGCTGCGGAGGGCCCCCTGAGTGCACCTGCCAGCGGTGGCTCAACACCCTGGCTGAGCCTCCGATGTCCCCGGGCAGGACCCCAGGAGGCCGGGCACAGACCGCAGCCTGCCCCCTTGCCTTTTGACGAAGCTTGCACGGTCAGAAAAAAGTTTCAAAGTCCCGACGGGGAGAGAGTGTTGAGGGCGAGGGGGTGCCGGCTGCTCCAGGGGCCGGGGGCAACCCCTGGAGGCTGGGCACGGACCGCGGCACACCCCCTTGCGGTCGAACAAAGTTTGAGGAGACAAGTCATGAAAATGACAAAGTCCAAACGCTCCAGGCGAGCCGGCCAGGGGTGCGGACCCGGCTGGCCGGGCCGGCGGGAGCTGCGGCTGCCAGGGTTGAGCCGAGTGTCAATGCATGTCCTGAGAACCGGGAAGGGGACAAACCGGTGGCTCCAGGCCGGGTTGGAGTTCCAGGAGGTCGGCCTGACTCTGGAGGTTTTCCCCCCGGCCTTTCCCCTTAGGCCAAAATGGGGGAAGTCAAAAAAGCACCCCCGGCAGATGTGTGCAATGGGCTGGGGGGTGATGGAGAGCGGGCTGTTGGCAGCTGTGTGGCGGCTGCAGGGGTGGGCCTGGGCGGCTGCGGAGGGCCCCCAAAGTGCACCTACAAGTAGGGGCCCAAGACCCAGGCTGAGCCTCCGAAGTTCCCCGGGCAGGACACCCAGGAGGCGGGGAGCAGCCCCCGCTGAAGTCCACGGCATGTGCCAGAGGCGAGTCTTGGAGAAAAAAATGACAAAGTCCAAACGCTCCAGGCGTGCCGGCCAGGGGGGCGGACCTGGCTGGCCGGGCCGGCGGGAGCTGCGGCTGCCGGGGTTGAGCCGAGTGTCGATGCAGGTCCTGAGAACCGGGAAGCGGACAAACCGGTGGCTCCAGGCCGGGTTGGAGTTCCAGGAGGTCGGCAGGACTCTGGAGGTTTTCCCCTTGGCATTGTCCCATTGGCCACAATGGGGGAAGTCAAAAAAGCACCCCCAGCAGATGTATGCAGAGGGGCTGGGGGGTGATGGAGAGCGGGCTGTTGGCAGCCGTGTGCTGGCTGCAGGGGTGGGCATGGGCGGCTGCGGAGGGCCCCCTGAGTGCACCTGCCAGCGGTGGCTCAACACCCTGGCTGAGCCTCCGATGTCCCCGGGCAGGACCCCAGGAGGCCGGGCAGAGCCCGCCGCTTGCCCCCTTGCCGTTTGACGGAGCTTGCACGGTCAGAAAAAGTTTCAAAGTCCCAACGGGGAGAGAGTGTTGAGGGCGAGGGGGTGCTGGCAGCTCCAGGGGCCGGGGGCAACCCCTGGAGGCTGGGCACGGACTGCGGCAGCCCCCCTTGCAGTCGGACAAAGTTTGAGGAGACAAGCCATGAAAATGACAAAGTCCAAACGCTCCAGGCGCCGGCCAGGGGGGCGGACCCGGCTGGCTGGGACGGCAGGGGCTGCGGCTGCCGGGGCTGAGCCGAGTGTCAATGCAGGTCCTGAGAACCGGGAAGGGGACAAACCGGCGGCTCCAGGCCGAGCTCGAGTTCCAGAAGGTCGGCCTGACTCTGGAGGTTTTCCCCCTGGCTTTTCCCCATAGGCCAAAATGGGGGAAGTCAAAAAAGCACCCCCAGCAGATGTATGCAGAGGGGCTGGGGGGTGATGGGGAGCGGGTGTTTGGCAGCAGTGTGCTGGCTGAAGAGGTGTGCATGGGCGGCTGCGGAGGGCCCCCTGAGTGCACCTGCCAGCGGTGGCTCAACACCCTGGCTGAGCCTCCGATGTCCCCGGGCAGGACCCCAGGAGGCCGGGCACAGACCGCAGCCTGCCCCCTTGCCGTTTGACGAAGCTTGCACGGTCAGAAAAAGTTTCAAAGTCCCAACGGGGAGAGAGTGTTGAGGGCGAGGGGGTGCTGGCAGCTCCAGGGGCCGGGGGCAACCCCTGGAGGCTGGGCACGGACTGCGGCAGCCCCCCTTGCGGTCGAGCAAAGTTTGAGGAGACAAGTCATGAAAATGACAAAGTCCAAACGCTCCAGGCGTGCCGGGCAGGGTGGCGGAGCCGGCTGGCTGGGCCGGTGGGAGCTGCGGCTGCCGGGGCTGAGCCGAGTGTCGATGTATGTCGTGAGAACCGGTATGAGGGTGATCCTGGTCGCTCCGGGCCGAGGCACGGTTCCAGGAGGGCGGAAGGAGCGGGCCCGTTTCCCCTGATAGCGCCGACGGCGGTAAATTAAGGCCTCGCAAAACGTCAGGACGAACACCTTTTTTGCATATAAGGGAACGAGCGGTGTGCCGTCTTTGACAAAGTGACTATTTCTCAGAGTGCTGGAGTGGGGACCGCTCAAAGTCAAAGCTCCGCGGCCGCCCCTCTGCCACCTCCCCGGGAGCAGAGTCGTCGAGCGCGAGTGTCCCCACTCCGCCTGTCCAGGCCGCGGGGCCGACAGGCTGGCTGGCTGCCCGGGGAGACCCCGCTCTCCGAGCGGCCGGGCGCCACGTTTCGAGAGGTGTGCGAAGCCACCTTGGGGGCCTGCGGAGGCCCCCCTGAGAGCGCCTCCAAGCCCTTGCTGAGAGCCCTGTCCTAGATGCCTGCGCGGGCAGGCGGGACCCCACCAGGAGGCCGTGCACAGCCCGCGGCAGCCACTGCTGAAGCCCAGGGCAGTTGGCAGAGATGAGTCTTTGAAAAAAAATGACAAAGTCCAAACGCCTCCAGGCGCCGGCCAGGGGGACGGACCCGGCTGGCCGGGCCGGCGGGAGCTGCGGCGGCTGGGGCTGAGCCGAGTGGCGATGCATGTCCTGAGAACCGGGAAGGGGACAAACCGGAGGCTCCAGGCCGGGCGGCAGTTCCAGGAGGTCGGCCTGACTCTGGAGGTTTTCCCCCTGGCATTTTCCCATTGGCCAAAATGGGGGAAGTCAAAAAAGCACCCCCAGCAGATGTATGCAGAGGGGCTGGCTGGTGATGGGGAGCGGTCTGTTGGCAGCAGTGTGCTGGCTGCAGAGGTGTGCATGGGCGGCTGCGGAGGGCCCCCTGAGTGCACCTGCCCGTGGTGGCTGAAAACCCAGGCTGAGCCTCCGATGTGCCCGGGCAGGACCCCAGGAGGCCGGGCACAGAACGCCGGCTGCCCCCTTGCCGTTTGACGAAGCTTGCACGGTCAGAAAAGTTTCAAAGTCCCAATGGGGAGAGAGTGGTGACGGCGAGGGGGTGCTGGCTGCTCCAGGGGCCGGGGGCAACCCCTGGAGGCTGGGCACGGACCGCGGCCGCCCCCCTTGCAGTCGGACAATGTCTGAGGAGACAAGTCATGAAAATGACAAAGTCCAAACGCTCCAGGCGCCGGCCAGGGGGGGCGGACCCGGCTGGCCGGGCCGGCGGGGGCTGCAGCTGCCGTTGCTGAGCCGAGTGTCAGTGCAGGTCCTGAGAACCGGGAAGGGGACAAACCGGTGGCTCCAGGCCGAGCTCGAGTTCCAGGAGGTCGGCCTGACTCTGGAGGTTTTCCCCTTGGCTTTTCCCCATTGGCCAAAATGGGGGAAGTCAAAAAAGCACCCCCGGCAGATGTATGCAGAGGGGCTGGCTGGTGATGGGGAGCGGGCTGTTGGCAGCGGTGTGCTGGCTGCAGAGGTGTGCATGGGCGGCTGCGGAGGGCCCCCTGAGTGCACCTGCCCGTGGTGGCTGAAAACCCAGGCTGAGCCTCCGATGTCCCCGGGCAGGACCCCAGGAGGCCGGGCAGAGCCCGCCGCTTGCCCCCTTGCCGTTTGACGAAGCTTGCACGGTCAGAAAAGTTTCAAAGTCCCAACGGGGAGAGAGTGTTGAGGGCGAGGGGGTGCTGGCAGCTCCAGGGGCCGGGAGGGAGGCCCTGGAGGTGGGCCTGGGGGGTGTGGCGGGGCCCCCTGAGAGCACCTACCAGCAGTTGCTCAAGACCCTGCCCGAGCCTCCGGTGTTGCAGGGCAGGACACCCATTGGCGGGGAACAGCAGGTGGCAGCCCCTGCTGTAGTCCTTGGCAGTTGGCAGAGATGAGTCTTTGAGAAAAAACGACAAAGTCCAAACGCTCCAGGCGCCGGGCAGGGTGGCGGACCCGGCTGGCCGGGCCGGCGGGGGCTGCGGCTGCCGGGGCTGAGCCGAGTGTCAAGGCATGTCCTGAGAACCGGGAAGGGGGCAAACCAGTAGCTCCAGGCCGGGCTAGGGTTCCAGGAGGTCGGCCTGACTCTGGAGGTTTTCCCCCTGGCTTTTCCCCATAGGCCAACATGGGGGAAGTCAAAAAAGCACCCCCGGCAGATGTATGCAGAGGGGCTGGCGGGTGATGGGGAGCGGGCTGTTGGCAGCCGTGTGCTGGCTGCAGAGGGCCCCCGAGGTGCTGCACCTACCAGTAGTTGCTCAAGACCCCCCCTGACCCTCTGGTGTTGCAGGGCAGGAAACCCAGGAGGCGGGGAACAGCCCGTGGCAGCCCCTGCTGAATCCCACGGCAGTTGGCAGAGATGAGTCTTTGAGAAAAATGACAAAGTCCAAACGCTCCAGGCGTGCCGGCCAGGGGGGCGGACCCGGCTGGCCGGGCCGGCGGGAGCTGCGGCTGCCGGGGCTGAGCCGAGTATCGATGCATGTCGTGAGAACCGGTATGAGGGTAATCCTGGGCCCTCCGGGCCGAGGCACGGTTCCAGGAAGGCGGAAGGAGCGGGCCTGTTTGCCCTGATAGCGCCGACGGCGGTAAATTAAGGCCTCGCAAAACGTCAGGACGAACACCTTTTTTGCATATAAGGGAACGAGCGGTGTGCCGTCTTTGACAAAGTGACTATTTCTCAGAGTGCTGAGAAGGGAGTGGGGACCGCTCAAAGTCAAAGCGCCGCGGCCGCCCCTCTGCCACCTCCCTGGGAGCAGAGTCATCGAGCGCGAGTGTCCCCACTCCGCCTGTGCAGGCCGCGGGGCCGACAGGCTGGCTGGCTGCCCGGGCAGACCCCGCTCTCCGAGCGGCCGGGCGCCACGTTCGAGAGGTGTACGAAGCCACCTTGGGGGCCTGCGGAGGCCCCCCTGAGAGCGCCTCCAAGCCCTTGCTGAGAACCCTGTCCTAGATGCCTGCGCGGGCAGGCGGGACCCCACCAGGAGGCCGTGCACAGCCCGCGGCAGCCACTGCTGAAGCCCGGGGCAGTTGGCAGAGATGAGTCTTTGAAAAAAAATGACAAAGTCCAAACGCCTCCAGGCGCCGGCCAGGGGGACGGACCCGGCTGGCCGGGCCGGCGGGAGCTGCGGCGGCTGGGGCTGAGCCGAGTGGCGATGCACGTCCTGAGAACCGGGAAGGGGACAAACCGGTAGCTCCAGGCCGGGCTAGAGTTCCAGGAGGTCGGCCTGACTCTGGAGGTTTCCCCCCTGGCTTTTCCCCATAGGCCAAAGCGGGGGAAGTCAAAAATGCACCCCCAGCAGATGTATGCAGAGGGGCTGGCTGGTGATGGGGAGCGGGCTGTTGGCAGCGGTGTGCTGGCTGCAGGGGTGGCCCGGGGCGGCTGCGGAGGGCCCCCGAGGTGCACCTACCAGCAGTAGCTCAAGACCCTGCCTGAGCCTCCGGTGTTGCAGGGCAGGACACCCAGGAGGCGGGGAACAGCCCGCGGCAGCCCCCGCTGAAGTCCATGGCATTTGCCAGAGGAGAGTGTTGGATGAAAAAACGACAAAGTCCAGACGCTCCGGGCGCCGGCCAGGGGGACGGACCCGGCTGGTCGGGCCGGCGGGAGCTGCGGCTGCCGGGGCTGAGCCGAGTGTCGATGCATGTCGTGAGAACCGGTATGAGGGTAATCCTGGGCCCTCGGGGCCGAGGCACGGTTCCAGGAAGGCGGAAGGAGCGGGCCCGCTTCCCCTGATAGCGCCGACGGCGGTAAAATAAGGCCTCGCAAAACGTCAGGACGAACACCTTTTTTGCATATAAGGGAACGAGCGGTGTGCGGTCTTTGACAAAGTGACTATTTCTCAATGTGCTGAGAAGGGAGTGGGGACCGCTCAAAGTCAAAGCACCGCGTCCGCCCCTCTGCCACCTCCCTGGGAGCAGAGTCATCGAGCGCGAGGGTCCCCACTCCGCCTGTGCAGGCCACGGGGCCAACAGGCTGGCTGGCTGGCTGCCCGGGCGACCCCCCCCCTCCGAGATGCCGGGCCGGGGCAGACTGTGCAAACGAGCGCGGGCGTGTTTTCTTCCCCTGGGGTGGAGCCCTTCCACCCCACGCCGTCCGAGGCCCGTTGGCCTCGGGCGGCCTGCCTCCGAGAGTGGGAGAGAGACGGAGGACGGCGGCCCGCGGCGGCGCGAGGCGTCCCCGTTGTTCCACCACGGCTGCCAGCCGGTCGATCCTGCCGGTAGCCTGGGCTTGTCTCCGCTCCGCCTGTCCAGGCCGTGGGGCCCACAGGCGGCTTGCCCGGGAAGACCCCGCTCTCCGAGCGGCCGGGCGCCACGTTCAAGAGGTGTACGGAGCCACCTGTGGGGGGTCTGCGGAGGCCCCCCCTGAGAGCGCTGATAACCCTGTCCTAGCTGCCTGCGCGGGCAGGCGGGACCCCCAAGAGGCCGGGCACAGCCCGCGGCAGCCCCCGCCGAAGTCCACGGCAGTTGGCAGAGACGAGTCTTGGAGAGAAAACGACAAAGTCCAGACGCTCCAGGCGCCGGCCAGGGGTGCGGACCCGGCTGGCCGGGCCGGCGGGAGCTGCGGCTGCCGGGGCTGAGCCGAGTGTCGACGCATGTCGTGAGAACCGGTATGAGGGTAATCCTGGGCCCTCGGGGCCGAGCTACGGTTCCATGAAGGCGGAAGGAGCGGGCCTGTTTCCCCTGATAGCGCCGACGACGGTAAAATAAGGGCTCGCAAAACGTCAGGACGAACACCTTTTTTGCATATAAGGGAACGAGCGGTGTGCGGTCTTTGACAAAGTGACTATTTCTCAGAGTGCTGGAGTGGGGACCGCTCAAAGTCAAAGCACCGCGGCCGCCCCTCTGCCACCTCCCTGGGAGCAGAGTCATAGAGCGCAAGTGTCCCCACTCCGCCTGTGCAGGCCGCGGGGCCAACAGGCTGGCTGGCTGGCTGCCCGGGCGACCCCCCTCCGAGATGCCGGGCTGAGGCGTAGGCAGCCGCCTCCATCACCACCACCCAAGGCGAGAGAGTGGGTCAACGGGAGAGCCGTCGCGGCCGGGGGACCCTCGCCGCGCCCATGTCCGGGGAAGGACCACAAGGGCCCTGCTCCCCGGCGCCCCGGCGAGCGGGTTCACCCTCGGCGCGTACGGCTCTCGAGGATGGGGAAGGGACGCGCGTGGGCGTCCCTCCCGTCCCCCGCGGAAGAAGGCGAGCGACTCTGCGCGTCGGGACACCCCGCGGAGCCCCCTGCGGGGGGAGTACTCCGGGGGAGAAGCGTGGCGCAGGGGGTGCAGCCCTTTCCCAGGCCACCGTGCGACGGCGTCGGTGGGGCCGACGCCGAGAGAGAGAACGATCCGGGCTCTCCCGCCTCAGGGCGGCCGAGAGCGGGGCACGGGCCCCACGTTTGGTGAAGGTTTTCCCGAAAGCGAAGGACCCCCGCCTGTCCCCTCGGGCTCCGGCCGATGCGGGCGGTCCAGGGCGGGGATAGGGGACGGCGGCCTGCGGACGACGCGCTTTATCCCCAGAAGGAGCGAGGCATGAGGGGGTGTTCCACCCCCGCCGGCCGGTCTCGCTCCTTCTCCGGGCTACCCCTCGGCGGAGTAAAGACCCCCGGGTCAACGCTCCCGCGTCCGGGCGCCGGCGCGCGTCCCCTTCCCGCGGGGGGTGGATCCCTTCCACCCCCGGCCGTCCGAGGCCCGTGCGCCTCGGGCGGCCTCCCTTCCGAGAGAGGGAGAGAGAGAGACGGAGGACGGTGGTCCGCGACGGCGCGAGGCGTCCGTGTTGTGTTCCCCACGGCGGCTACCCGGTCGATCCCGCCCGCCGGTAGCCTTGGCTTGCCCCCGTTCCGCCTGTCCAGGCCGCGGGGCCGACGGGCTGTCTGCCCGGGTAGACCCCGCTCTCACCGAGCGGCCGGGCGGCCACGTTCAAGAGGTGTACGAAGCCACCTCGGGGTGGAGCCCTTCCACCCCTGGCCGTCCGAGGCCCGTGCGCCTCGGGCGGCCTCCCTTCCGAGAGAGGGAGAGAGACGGAGGACGGTGGTCCGCGACGGCGCGAGGCGTCCAACTTGTGTTCCCCACGGCGGCTACCCGGTCGATCCCGCCCGCCGGTAACCTTGGCTTGTCCCCACTCCGCCTGTCCAGGCCGCGGGGCCAACAGGCTGTCCGCCCGGGTAGACCCCGCTCTCCGAGCGGCCGGGCGCCACGTTCAAGAGGTGTACGAAGCCACCTTGGGGGGGCTGCGGTGCCCCCCACCCCTGAGAGTGCCTCCCAGGCCGAGGGAGCCCGGCGGTCGAGTGTCGTAGGAAAGCGCGTGCCACGGCTGTGTCGGTCACAGGGGCCAGAGGTAGTTTGGGCAACGGCTTAGATCCGTATGAAGCTCATCCTTTCCGGCCTGTTCTGGCGGCGGCTAGGCGCGCGCGCGCGAATGGCACGACACCCCTGGTTCCAGCGAGGCGACGGCGCCCCGCACCCCACTCTCCGGGCCGAGCAGAGCCCCCGAGCGCAAGAGTCCCCGCTCCGCCTGTCCAGGCCGCGGGGCCAGCAGGCTGTCTGCCCGGGTAGACCCCGCTCTCACCGAGCGGCCGGGCGCCACGTTCAAGAGGTGTACGAAGCCACCTTGGGGTGGAGCCCTTCCACCCCTGGCCGCCCGAGGCCCGTGCGCCTCGGGCGGCCCCCCTTCCGAGAGAGGGAGAGAGACGGAGGACGGTGGTCCGCGACGGTGCGAGGCGTCCAACTTGTGTTCCCCCACGGCGGCTACCCGGTCGATCCCGCCCGCCGGTAGCCTTGGCTTGCCCCCACTCCGCCTGTCCAGGCCGCGGGGCCGACGGGCTGTCTGCCCGGGTAGACCCCGCTCTCCGAGCGGCCGGGCGCCACGTTCAAGAGGTGTACGTAAAGCCACCTTGGGGGGCTGCGGTGCCCCCCGCCCCGAGAGTGCCTCCCATTCCGAGGGGAGCCTGGCGGTCGAGTGTCGTAGGAAAGCGCGTGCGCGGCTGTGTCGGTCACACGGGCCAGAGTTAGTTTGGGCAACGGCTTAGATCCGTATGCAGCTCAACCTTCCCGGCCTGTTCTGGCGGCGGCTAGGCGCGCGCGAACGTCACGACGCCCCAGGTTCCAGCGAGGCGACGGCGCCCCGCACCCCGCTCTCCGGGCCGTGCAGAGCCCCCCCGAGCGCAAGAGCCCCCGCTCCGCCTGTCCAGGCCGCGGGGCCGACAGGCTGTCTGCCCGCGTAGACCCCGCTCTCACCGAGCGGCCGGGCGCCACGTTTAAGAGGTGTACGAAGCCACCTTTGGGGGGGCTGCGGTGGCCCCCTGCCCCGAGAGTGCCTCCCAGGCTGAGGGAGCCCGGCGGTCGAGTGTCGTAGGAAAGCGCGCGCGCGGCTGTGTCACACGGGCCAGAGTTAGTTTGGGCAACGGCTTAGATCCGTATGCAGCTCAACCTTTCCGGCCTGTTCTGGCGGCGGCTAGGCGCGCGCGAACGTCACGCCGCCCCAGGTTCCAGCGAGGCGACGGCGCCCCGCACCCCGCTCTCCGGGCCGTGCAGAGCCCCCACGAGCGCAAGAGCCCCCGCTCCGCCTGTCCAGGCCGCGGGGCCGACAGGCTGTCTGCCCGCGTAGACCCCGCTCTCCGAGCGGCCGGGCGCCACGTTCAAGAGGTGTACGAAGCCACCTTAAGGGGGCTGCGGTGGCCCCCTGCCCCGAGAGTGCCTCC
>NW_027102588.1:112500-137500 GCF_035609145.1 Eleutherodactylus coqui | reverse complement strand
ACAAACCTGTGGCTCCAGGCCGGGTGGGAGTTCCAGTAGGTCGGCCTGACTCTGGAGGTTTTCCCCTTGGCATTTCCCCATTGGCCAAAACGGGGGAAGTCAAAAAAGCACCCCCGGCAGATGTATGCAGGAGGGGCTGGGGGGTGATGGCGAGCGGGCTGTTGGCAGCTGTGTGGTGGCTGCTGGCAGCCGTGTGCTGGCTGCAAGGGTGGGCCTGGGCGGCTGCGGAGGGCCCCCCCGAGTGCACCTACCAGTAGGGGCTGAAGACCCAGGCTGAGCCTCCGATGTGCCCGGGCAGGACACCCAGGAGGCGGGGAGCAGCCCCCGCTGAAGCCCAGGGCAGTTGGCACAGATGGGTCTTTGAGAAAAAACGACAAAGTCCAAACGCTCCAGGCGCTGGCCAGGGGTGCGGACCCGGCTGGCCGGGCCGGCGGGGGCTGCAGCTGCCGGGGTTGAGCCGAGTGTCAGTGCAGGTCCTGAGAACCGGGAAGGGGACAAACCGGTGGCTCCAGGCCGGGTTGGAGTTCCATGAGGTCGGCCTGACTCTGGAGGTTTTCCCCCTGGCTTTTCCCCATAGGCCAAAAGGGGGGAAGTCAAAAAAGCACCCCCAGCAGATGTATGCAGAGTTGGGCTGGGGGGTGACGGAGAGCGGGCTGTTGGCAGCTGTGTGGTGGCTGCTGGCAGCCGTGTGCTGGCTGCAGGGGTGGGCCTGGGCGGCTGCGGAGGGCCCCCTGAGTGCACCTGCCAGCGGTGGCTCAAGACATTGCCTGAGCCTCCGATGTGCCCGGGCAGGACACCCAGGAGGCGGGGAGCAGCCCCCGCTGAGGTCCATGGCATGTGCCAGAGGTGAGTCTTGGAGAAAAAAAACGACAAAGTCCAAACGCTCCAGGCGCCGGGCAGGGTGGCGGACCCGGCTGGCCGGGCTGGCGGGGGCTGCGGCGGCCGGGGCTGAGCCGAGTGTCGATGCATGTCCTGAGAACCGGGAAGGGGACAAACCGGTGGCTCCAGGCCGGGTTGGAGTTCCATGAGGTCGGCCTGACTCTGGAGGTTTCCCCCCTGGCTTTTCCCCATAGGCCAAAAGGGGGGAAGTCAAAAAAGCACCCCCAGCAGATGTATGCAGAGGGGCTGGTGGGTGATGGATAGTGGGCTGTTGGCAGCTGTGTGGTGGCTGCTGGCAGCCGTGTGCTGGCTGCAGGGGTGGGCCTGGGCGGCTGCGGAGGGCCCCCGTAGTGCACCTACCAGTAGGGGGCTCGAGACCCAGGCTGAGCCTCCGATGTGCCCGGGCAGGACACCCAGGAGGCGGGGAGCAGCCCCCGCTGAGGTCCATGGCATGTGCCAGAGGTGAGTCTTGGAGAAAAAAAACGACAAAGTCCAAACGCTCCAGGCGCCGGGCAGGGTGGCGGACCCGGCTGGCCGGGCTGGCGGGGGCTGCGGCGGCCGGGGCTGAGCCGAGTGTCGATGCATGTCCTGAGAACCGGGAAGGGGACAAACCGGTGGCTCCAGGCCGGGTTGGAGTTCCATGAGGTCGGCCTGACTCTGGAGGTTTCCCCCCTGGCTTTTCCCCATAGGCCAAAAGGGGGGAAGTCAAAAAAGCACCCCCAGCAGATGTATGCAGAGGGGCTGGTGGGTGATGGATAGTGGGCTGTTGGCAGCTGTGTGGTGGCTGCTGGCAGCCGTGTGCTGGCTGCAGGGGTGGGCCTGGGCGGCTGCGGAGGGCCCCCGTAGTGCACCTACCAGTAGGGGGCTCGAGACCCAGGCTGAGCCTCCGATGTGCCCGGGCAGGACACCCAGGAGGCGGGGAGCAGCCCCCGCTGAAGCCCAGGGCAGTTGGCAGAGATTGGTCTTTGAGAAAAAATGACAAAGTCCAAACGCTCCAGGCGCTGGTCAGGGGTGCGGACCCGGCTGGCCGGGCCGGCGGGAGCTGCGGCGGCTGGGGAAGAGCCGAGTGTCGATGCATGTCCTGAGAACCGGGAAGGGGGCAAACCAGTAGCTCCAGGCCGGGTTGGAGTTCCATGAGGTCGGCCTGACTCTGGAGGTTTTCCCCTTGGCATTTCCCCATAGGCCAAAACGGGGGAAGTAAAAAAAGCACCCCCAGCAGATGTATGCAGAGTTGGGCTGGGGGGTGATGGGGAGCGGGCTGTTGGCAGCTGTGTGGTGGCTGCTGGCAGCCGTGTGCTGGCTGCAGGGGTGGGCCCCGGGCGGCTGCGGAGGGCCCCCGGAGTGCACCTACCAGTAGGGGCTGAAGACCCAGGCTGAACCTCCGATGTGCCCGGGCAGGACACCCAGGAGGCGGGGAGCAGCCCCCGCTGAAGCCCACGGCAGTTGGCAGAGGCGAGTCTTGGAGAAAAAAACGACAAAGTCCAAACGCTCCAGGCGAGCCGGCCAGGGGTGCGGACCCGGCTGGCCGGGCCGGCGGGAGCTGCGGCGGCCGGGGCTGAGCCGAGCGTCGACGCATGTCCTGAGAACCGGGAAGGGGACAAACCGGTGGCTCCAGGCCGGGTTGGAGTTCCATGAGGTCGGCCTGACTCTGGAGGTTTTCCCCCTGGCTTTTCTCCATAGGCCAAAACGGGGGGAGGCAAAAAAGCACCCCCAGCAGATGTATGCAGGAGGGGCTGGGGGGTGACGGAGAGCGGGCTGTTGGCAGCTGTGTGGTGGCTGTTGGCAGCTGTGTGGTGGCTGCTGGCAGCCGTGTGCTGGCTGCAGGGATGGGCCCCGGGCGGCTGCGGAGGGCCCCCAAAGCGCACCTACCAGTAGGGGCTGAAGACCCAGGCTGAGCCTCCGATGTGCCCGGGCAGGACACCCAGGGGGCGGGGAGCAGCCCCCGCTGAAGTCCATGGCATGTGCCAGAGGCGACTCTTGGAGAAAAAAAACGACAAAGTCCAAACGCTCCAGGCGTGCCGGCCAGGGGTGCGGACCCGGCCGGGCCGGCGAGAGCTGCGGCGGCCGGGGCAGAGCCGCGTGTCGATGCAGGTGGTGAGAACCGGTATGAGGGTAATCCTGGTCGCTCCGGGCCGAGCCAGGGTTCCAGGAGGGCGGAAGGAGCGGGCCCGTTTCCCCTGATAGCGCCGACGACGGTAAAATAAGGCCTCGCAAAACGTCAGCACGAACACCTTGTCGGGGTATAAGGGAACGAGCGGTGTGCGGTCTTTGACAAAGTGACAGTATTTCTCCAAAAAAAGCACCCCCGGCAGATGCGTGCAGACGGGGCTGGCTGGTGACGGAGAGCGGCGGGCTGTTGGCAGCAGTGTGCTGGCTGCAAGGGGTGGCCCGGGGCGGCTGCGGAGGGCCCCCAAAGTGCACCTGCCAGCGGTGGCTCAAGACCCTGGCTGAGCCTCCGATGTCCCCGGGCAGGACCCCAGCAGGCCGGGCACGGACCGCAGCTTGCCCCCTTTGCCGTCCGATGAAGCTCGCACGGTCAGAAAAAGTTTCAAAGTCCCAACGGGGGAGAGAGTGTTGACGGCGAGGGGGCGCTGGCTGCTCCAGGGGCCGGGAGGGAGGCCCTGGAGGTCGGCCTGGGGGTGAGTGGAGCGGCCCCCGTGTGTCCCTGAGCGTCCCCCGGTCTTTGGTCGAGAGGGGGTCTCAGCCGCTAATGTGCCCGCCCGGGTACCTAGGCAGGCCGGCCTGGGGCGAGTGGAGCAGCCCCCGTGTGTCCCTGAGCGTCCCCCGGTCTTTGGTCGAGAGGGGGTCTCAGCCGCTAGTGTGCCCGCCCGGGTACCTAGGGAGGCCGGCCTGGGGCGAGTGGAGCAGCCCCCGTGTGTCCCTGAGTGTCCCCTGGCGTTTGCTGAAGAGGGGGTCTCAGCCGCTAATGTGCCCGCCTGGGTACCTAGGGAGGCCGGCCTGGGGCGAGTGGAGCAGCCCCCGTGTGTCCCCGAGCGCCCCCCGGTCTCTGGTGGAGAGGGGGTCTCAGCCGCTAATGTGCCCGCCTCAGGGAGTCCGGCCTGGGGCGAGTGGAGCAGCCCCCGTGTGTCCCCGAGTGCCCCCCCGGTCTTTGGTGGAGAGGGGGTCTCAGCCGCTAATGTGCCCGCCTCAGGGAGTCCGGCCTGGGGCGAGTGGAGCAGCCCCCGTGTGTCCCTGAGCGTCCCCCGGTCTTTGGTGGAGAGGGGGTCTCAGCCGCTAATGTGCCCGCCTCAGGGAGGCCGGCCTGGGGCGAGTGGAGCAGCCCCCGTGTGTCCCTGAGCGTCCCCCGGTCTCTGGTGGAGAGGGGGCCTCAGCCGCTAATGTGCCCGCCTCAGGGAGGCCGGCCTGGGGCGAGTGGAGCAGCCCCCGTGTGTCCCTGTGTGTCCCCCGGTCTTTGGTGGAGAGGGGGTCTCAGCCGCTAATGTGCCCGCCTCAGGGAGGCCGGCCTGGGGCGAGTGGAGCAGCCCCCGTGTGTCCCTGAGCGTCCCCCGGTCTCTGGTGGAGAGGGGGCCTCAGCCGCTAATGTGCCCGCCTCAGGGAGGCCGGCCTGGGGCGAGTGGAGCAGCCCCCGTGTGTCCCTGTGTGTCCCCCGGTCTTTGGTGGAGAGGGGGCCTCAGCCGCTAATGTGCCCGCCTCAGGGAGGCCGGCCTGGGGCGAGTGGAGCAGCCCCCGTGTGTCCCTGAGCGTCCCCCGGTCTTTGGTCGAGAGGGGGTCTCAGCCGCTAATGTGCCCGCCTCAGGGAGGCCGGCCTGGGGCGAGTGGAGCAGCCCCCGTGTGTCCCTGAGCGTCCCCCGGTCTTTGGTGGAGAGGGGGCCTCAGCCGCTAATGTGCCCGCCTCAGGGAGGCCGGCCTGGGGCGAGTGGAGCAGCCCCCGTGTGTCCCTGAGCGTCCCCCGGTCTTTGGTCGAGAGGGGGTCTCAGCCGCTAATGTGCCCGCCTCAGGGAGGCCGGCCTGGGGCGAGTGGAGCAGCCCCCGCGTGTCCCTGAGTGTCCCCTGACGTTTGCTGAAGAGGGGGTCTCAGCCGCTAATGTGCCCGCCTCAGGGAGGCCGGCCTGGTGCGAGTGGAGCAGCCCCCGTGTGTCCCTGAGCGCCCCCCGGTCTTTGGTGGAGAGGGGGTCTCAGCCGCTAATGTGCCCGCCCGGGTACCTAGGGAGGCCGGCCTGGGGCGAGTGGAGCAGCCCCCGTGTGTCCCTGAGTGTCCCCCGGTCTTTGGTGGAGAGGGGGTCTCAGCCGCTAATGTGCCCGCCTCAGGGAGTCCGGCCTGGGGCGAGTGGAGCAGCCCCCGTGTATCCCCGAGTGCCCCCCGGTCTTTGGTGGAGAGGGGGTCTCAGCCGCTAATGTGCCCGCCTCAGGGAGTCCGGCCTGGGGCGAGTGGAGCAGCCCCCGTGTGTCCCTGAGCGTCCCCCGGTCATTGGTGGAGAGGGGGTCTCAGCTGCTAATGTGCCCGCCTCAGGGAGGCCGGCCTGGGGCGAGTGGAGCAGCCCCCGTGTGTCCCCGAGCGCCCCCCGGTCTCTGGTGGAGAGGGGGTCTCAGCCGCTAATGTGCCCGCCTCAGGGAGTCCGGCCTGGGGCGAGTGGAGCAGCCCCCGTGTGTCCCCGAGCGCCCCCCGGTCTCTGGTGGAGAGGGGGTCTCAGCCGCTAATGTGCCCGCCTGGGTACCCAGGGAGGCCGGCCTGGGGCGAGTGGAGCAGCCCCCGTGTGTCCCTGAGCGTCCCCCGGTCATTGGTGGAGAGGGGGTCTCAGCTGCTAATGTGCCCGCCTCAGGGAGGCCGGCCTGGGGCGAGTGGAGCAGCCCCCGTGTGTCCCCGAGCGCCCCCCGGTCTCTGGTGGAGAGGGGGTCTCAGCCGCTAATGTGCCCGCCTCAGGGAGTCCGGCCTGGGGCGAGTGGAGCAGCCCCCGTGTGTCCCCGAGCGCCCCCCGGTCTCTGGTGGAGAGGGGGTCTCAGCCGCTAATGTGCCCGCCTCAGGGAGTCCGGCCTGGGGCGAGTGGAGCAGCCCCCGTGTGTCCCCGAGCGCCCCCCGGTCTCTGGTGGAGAGGGGGTCTCAGCCGCTAATGTGCCCGCCCGGGTACCCAGGGAGGCCGGCCTGGGGCGAGTGGAGCAGCCCCCGTGCGTCCCTGAGCGCCCCCCTGGCGTTTGCTCAAGAGGGGGTCCCAGCCGCCAATATGGCCGCCCGGGTACCCGCGGGGGCCGCCCTGGGGCGAGTGGAGCAGCCCCCGTGTGCCCCTGAGCGCCCCCTGGCGTTCGCTGAAGAGGGGGTCTCAGCCGCCAATATGGCCGCCCGGGTGCCCGGGGGAGCGGCCTGGGGTGGCCCTGTGCAGCCTCCGGGCGCCCCTGAGTGTTTTCCAGTATCTGGCCGAGACACCCCCTGACCCTCCGACTGTGTCCGTTTGGAGCGCCTGGTGCCTGGGCACCCCCTGAGTGTTTTTCAGTATCTGGCCGAGACACCCCCTGACCCTCCGACTGTGTCCGTTTTTAGTGCCTGGTGCCTGGGCACAGACCGCGGCAGCTCCCGCTGGCCGCATTGACAGAGTGCTGAAAAAATGACAAAGTCCGAAAATGCCTGAGAACCGGGAAGGGGACAAACCGGCGGCTCCAGGCCGAGCCGGAGTTCCAGGAGGTCGGCATGATTTTGCCGGTTTCCCCATAGGAGGTGCCAAGTTGCCAAAATGGGGGAACTCAAAAAAGCACCCCCGCCAGATGTATGTAGGGGGGCTGGATGGTCGATGGGGAGTGGGTGCCTGGCAGCAGGGGCCACCCCGCGCAGGTGCCCCGGGGGGCCCGCGGGGGGCCCCCGAAGACACCCCCCCCAGCACTCGCTGAAAACCCCGTCCGAGCCGCCCGCGCTGCCCGGAGGGAGTCCCGGGAGGCCGGGCACGGCCCGCAGGTCTCTCCCTCTGCCCCCCGGTGAGGTTTGCACGGGGGGGAAAAGTTTCAAAGTCCCGACGGGGGGCGAGAGACAGTGCGGCGAGGGGTGGCGGGCTGCTCCGCGGACCCGGGGGAAGCCCGGGGAGGGCGGCCTGAGGGCGCGGAGGGCCCCCTGAGAGTGCCTACGGGTAGTAGGTGAGAAACCCTGCCTGTACCTCCCACGGGGCCCGGGCAGGGACCCCGGGAGGCCGGGCAGAGCCCGCAGGTCGCCCCCTTCCCGTCCGATGAAGCTCGCACGGTCAGAAAAGTTTCAAAGTCCCAACGGGGGGAGAGTGTTGACGGCGAGGGGGGTGCAGGCTGCTCCAGGGTCCGGGGGCAGCCCCTGGAGGTCGGCCTGGGGGTGTGGAGGGGCCCCCCTGAGAGCACCCAACAGTAGTTGCTCAAGACCCTGCCTGAGCCTCCGATGTGCCCGGGCATGAACCCCAGGAGGCGGGGAACAGCCGTGGCAGCCCCTGCTGAAGTCCTTGGCAGTTGGCAGAGGCGAGTCTTGGGGAAAAAAACGACAAAGTCCAAACGCTCCAGGCGCCGGCCAGGGGGGCGGACGTGGCTGGCCTGGCCGGCGGGTGCTGCGGCTGCCGGGGCTGAGCCGAGTGTCGATGCATCTCCTGAGAACCGGGAAGGGGACAAACCGGTGGCTCCAGTCCGAGCTGGAGTTCCAGAAGGTCGGCCTGACTCTGGAGGTTTTCCCCCTGGCTTTTCCCCATAGGCCAAAAGGGGGGAAGTCAAAAAAGCACCCCCGGCAGATGTATGCAGAAGGGGCTGGGGGGTGACGGAGAGCGGGCTGTTGGCAGCTGCGTGGTGGCTGCAGGGGTGGGCCTGGGCGGCTGCGGTGGGCCCCCTGAGTGCACCTGCCCGTGGTGGCTGAAAACCCAGGCTGAGCCTCCGATGTGCCCGGGCAGGACCCCAGGAGGCCGGGCACAGAACGCCGGTTGCCCCCCATTGCCGTTTGACGAAGCTTGCACGGTCAGAAAAGTTTCAAAGTCCCAACGGGGAGAGAGTGTTGACGGCGAGGGGGTGCTGGCAGCTCCAGCGGCCGGGGGCAACCGCTGGAGGCTGGGCCCGGACTGCGGCAGCCCCCCTTGCAGTCGAACAAAGTTTGAGGAGACGAGTCATGAAAATGACAAAGTCCAAACGCTCCAGGCGTGCCGTCCAGGGGGGCGGACCCAGCTGGTCGGACCGGCGGGAGCTGCGGCGGCCGGGGAAGAGCCGAGTGTCAATGCAGGTCACGAGAACCGGTATGAGGGTAAACCTGGCCGCTCCGGGCCGAGGCACGGTTCCAGGAGGGCGGAAGGAGCGGGCCCGCTTCCCCTGATAGCGCCGACGGCGGTAAAATAAGGCCTCGCAAAACGTCAGCACGAACACCTTGTCGGGGTATAAGGGAACGAGCGGTGTGCGGTCTTTGACAAAGTGACAGTGTTTCTCAAAAAAGCACCCCCGGCAGATGTGTGCAGACGGGGCTGGCTGGTGTGGGAGAGCGGCGGGCTGTTGGCAGCAGTGTGCTGGCTGCAGGGGTGGCCCGGGGCGGCTGCGGAGGGCCCCCAAAGCGCACCTACCAGTGGTGGCTGAAAACCCCCGCTGAGCCTCCGATGTCCCCGGGCAGGACCCCAGGAGGCCGGGCAGAGCCCGCCGCTTGCCCCCTTGCCGTTTGACGAAGCTTGCACGGTCAGAAAAGTTTCAAAGTCCCCACGGGGGGAGAGTGTTGACGGCGAGGAGGTGCTGGCTGCTCCAGGGGCCGGGGGCAACCCCTGGAGGCTGGGCACGGACTGCGGCAGCCCCCCTTGCAGTCGAACAAAGTTTGAGGAGACAAGTCATGAAAATGACAAAGTCCAAACGCTCCAGGCGCCGGCCTGGGGTGCGGACCCGGCTGGCCGGGGCCGGCGGGAGCTGCGGCGGCCGGGGCTGAGCCGAGTGTCAATGCAGGTCCTGAGAACCGGGAAGGGGACAAACCGGTGGCTCCAGGCCGGGTTGGAGTTCCAGGAGGTCGGCAGGACTCTGGAGGTTTTCCCCTTGGCATTGTCCCATTGGCCACAATGGGGGAAGTCAAAAAAGCACCCCCAGCAGATGTATGCAGAGGGGCTGGCGGGTGACGGAGAGCGGGCAGTTGGCAGCTGTGTGGTGGCTGCAGGAGGTGGGCCTGGGCGGCTGCGGAGGGCCCCCAAAGTGCACCTACCAGAAGGGGCCCAAGACCCAGGCTGAGCCTCCGATGTGCCCGGGCAGGACACCCAGGAGGCGGGGAGCAGCCCCCGCTGAGGTCCATGGCATGTGCCAGAGGCGAGTCTTGGAGAAAAAACGACAAAGTCCAAACGCTCCAGGCGCCGGGCAGGGTGGCGGACCCGGCTGGCCGGGCCGGCGGGGGCTGCGGCTGCCGGGGCTGAGCCGAGTGTCAATGCATGTCCTGAGAACCGGGAAGGGGACAAACCGGTGGCTCCAGGCCGGGTTGGAGTTCCGGGGGGTCGGCCTGACTCTGGAGGTTTTCCCCCTGGCTTTTCCCCATAGGCCAAAACGGGGGGAGCCAAAAAAGCACCCCCAGCAGATGTATGCAGGAGGGGCTGGGGGGTGACGGAGAGCGGGCTGTTGGCAGCCGTGTGCTGGCTGCAGGGGTGGGCCTGGGCGGCTGCGGAGGGCCCCCTGAGTGCACCTGCCAGCGGTGGCTCAACACCCTGGCTGAGCCTCCGATGTCCCCGGGCAGGACCCCAGGAGGCCGGGCAGAGCCCGCCGCTTGCCCCATTGCCGTTTGACGAAGCTTGCACGGTCAGAAAAGTTTCAAAGTCCCAACGGGGAGAGAGCGTTGACGGCGAGGGGGTGCTGGCTGCTCCAGGGGCCGGGGACAACCCCTGGAGGCTGGGCACGGACTGCGGCAGCCCCCCTTGCAGTCGGACAAAGTTTGAGGAGACAAGCCATGAAAATGACAAAGTCCAAACGCTCCAGGCGCCGGCCAGGGGGGCGGACCCGGCTGGCTGGGCCGGCGGGGGCTGCGGCTGCCGGGGCTGAGCCGAGTGTCAATGCAGGTCCTGAGAACCGGGAAGGGGACAAACCGGCGGCTCCAGGCCGAGCTCGAGTTCCAGAAGGTCGGCCTGACTCTGGAGGTTTTCCCCCTGGCTTTTCCCCATAGGCCAAAATGGGGGAAGTCAAAAAAGCACCCCCAGCAGATGTATGCAGAGGGGCTGGGGGGTGATGGGGAGCGGGTGTTTGGCAGCAGTGTGCTGGCTGAAGAGGTGTGCCTGGGCGGCTGCGGAGGGCCCCCTGAGTGCACCTGCCAGCGGTGGCTCAAAACCCTGGCTGAGCCTCCGATGTCCCCGGGCAGGACCCCAGCAGGCCGGGCACAGACCGCAGCCTGCCCCCCTTGCCGTTTGATGAAGCTTGCACGGTCAGAAAAGTTTCAAAGTCCCAACGGGGAGAGAGTGTTGACGCCGAGGGGGTGCTGGCTGCTCCGGTGGCAACCCCTGGAGGCTGGGCACAGACTGCGGCAGCCCCCCTTGCAGTCGAACAAAGTTTGAGGAGACAAGTCATGAAAATGACAAAGTCCAAACTGCTCCAGGCGCCGGCCAGGGGGGGCGGACCCGGCTGGCCGGGCCGGCGGGAGCTGCGGCTGACGGGGTTGAGCCGAGTGTCGATGCATGTCACGAGAACCGGCATGAGGGTAAACCTGGCCGCTCCGGGCCGAGGCACGGTTCCAGGAGGGCGGAAGGAGCGGGCCTGTTTCCCCTGATAGCGCCGACGGCGGTAAAATAAGGCCTCGCAAAACGTCAGCACGAACACCTTGTCGGGGTATAAGGGAACGAGCGGTGTGCGGTCTTTGACAAAGTGACAGTGTGTCTCAAAAAAAGCACCCCCGGCAGATGTGCGCGGACGGGGCTGGCTGGTGACGGAGAGCGGGCTGTTGGCAGCGGTGTGCCGGCTGCAGGGGTGGCCCGGGGCGGCTGCGGAGGGCCCCCTGAGAGCACCTACCAGTAGTTGCTCAACACCCTGGCTGAGCCTCCGATGTCCCCGGGCAGGACCCCAGGAGGCCGGGCACAGACCGCCGGTTGCCCCCCCCATTGCCGTTTGATGAAGCTTGCACGGTCAGAAAAGTTTCAAAGTCCCAACGGGGAGAGAGTGCTGACGGTGAGGGGGTGCTGGCTGCTCCAGGGGCCGGGAGGGAAGCCCTGGAGGTGGGCCTGGGGGTGTGGAGGGGCCCCCTGAGAGCACCTACCAGCAGTTGCTGAAGACCCTGCCTGAGCCTCCGATATCCCCGGGCAGGACCCCAGGAGGCCGGGCACAGACCGCAGCCTGCCCCCTTGCCGTTTGATGAAGCTTGCACGGTCAGAAAAGTTTCAAAGTCCCGACGGGGAGAGAGTGTTGACGGCGAGGGGGTGCTGGCTGCTCCAGGGGCCGGGGGGGGGAACCCCTGGAGGCTGGGCACGGACCGCGGCAGCCCCCCTTGCAGTAGAACAAAGTTTGAGGAGACAAGTCATGAAAATGACAAAGTCCAAACTGCTCCAGGCGCCGGCCAGGGGGGCGGACCCGGCTGGCCTGGCCGGCGGGTGCTGCGGCTGCCGGGGCTGAGCCGAGTGTCGATGCATCTCCTGAGAACCGGGAAGGGGACAGACCAGTAGCTCCAGGCCGAGCTGGAGTTCCAGGAGGTCGGCCTGACTCTGGAGGTTTTCCCCCTGGCTTTTCCCCATAGGCCAAAACGGGGGGAGGCAAAAAAGCACCCCCAGCAGATGTATGCAGAGGGGCTGGGGGGTGATGGAGAGCGGGCTGTTGGCAGCTGTGTGGTGGCTGCAGGGGTGGCCCTGGGCGGCTGAAGAGGGCCCCCTGAGTGCACCTACCAGCAGTAGCTCAAGACCCTGCCTGAGCCTCCGATGTCCCCGGGCAGGACCCCAGGAGGCCGGGCACAGACCGCAGCCTGCCCCCTTGCCGTTTGATGAAGCTTGCACGGTCAGAAAAAGTTTCAAAGTCCCAACGGGGAGAGAGTGTTGACGGCGAGGGGGCGCTGGCTGCTCCAGGGGCCCGGGGCAGCCCCTGGAGGCTGGGCACGGACCGCGGCCGCCCCCCTTGCAGTCGAACAAAGTTTGAGGAGACAAGTCATGAAAATGACAAAGTCCAAACGCTCCAGGCGTGCCGGCCAGGGGTGCGGACCCGGCCGGCCGGGCCGGCGGGGGCTGCGGCTGCCGGGGCTGAGCCGAGTGTCAATGCATGTCCTGAGAACCGGGAAGGGGACAGACCGGTGGCTCTGGGCCGAGCTGGAGTTCCAGGATGTCGGCCTGACTCTGGAGGTTTTCCCCCTGGCTTTTCCCCATAGGCCAAAATGGGGGAAGTCAAAAAAGCACCTCCAGCAGATGTATGCAGAGGGGCTGGCGGGTGACGGAGAGTGGTCTGTTGGCAGCAGTGTGCTGGCTGCATAGGTGTGCATGGGCGTCTGCGTAGGGCCCCCTGAGTGCACCTGCCAGTGGTGGCTGAAAACCCAGGCTGAGCCTCCGATGTGCCCGGGCAGGACCCCAGGAGGCCGGGCACAGACCGCAGCCTGCCCCCTTGCCGTTTGATGAAGCTTGCACGGTCAGAAAAGTTTCAAAGTCCCAACGGGGAGAGAGTGCTGACGGTGAGGGGGGTGCCGGCAGCTCCAGGGGCCGGGGGCAACCCCTGGAGGCTGGGCACGGACTGCGGCAGCCCCCCTGGCAGTCGAACAAGGTTTGAGGAGACAAGTCATGAAAATGACAAAGTCCAAACGCTCCAGGCGTGCCGGCCAGGGGAGCGGACCCGGCCGGCCGGGGCGGCGGGAGCTGCAGCTGCCGGGGCGGAGCCGAGTGTCAACGCAGGTGGTGAGATCCGGTATGAGGGTAATCCTGGTCGCTCCGGGCCGAGCCACGGTTCCAGGAGGGCGGAAGGAGCGCGCCTGTTTCACCTGATAGCGCCGACGGCGGTAAAATAAGGCCTCGCAAAACGTCACCACGAACACCTTGTCTGGGTATAAGGGAACGAGCGGTGTGTGGTCCTTGACAAAGTGACAGTATTTCTCAAAAAAGCACCCCCGGCAGATGTGCGCGGACGGGGCTGGCTGGTGATGGAGAGCGGGCTGTTGGCAGCAGTGCGCTGGCTGCAGGGGTGGCCCAGGGCGGCTGCGGAGGGCCCCCAAAGCGCACCTACCGGTGGTGGCTGAAAACCCAGGCTGAGCCTCCGATGTGCCCCGGGCAGGAACCCAGGAGGCCGGGCACAGACCACAGCTTGCCCCCTTGCCGTCCGATGAAGCTTGCACGGTCAGAAAAAGTTTCAAAGTCCCCACGGAGAGAGAGTGTTGAGGGCGAGGGGGAGCTGGCTGCTCCAGGGGCCGGGGGCAACCCCTGGAGGCTGGGCACACCCCCTTGCAGTCGAACAAAGTTCGAGGAGACAAGTCATGAAAATGACAAAGTCCAAACGCTCCAGGCGCCGGCCAGGGGGGCGGACCCGGCTGGCCGGGCTGGCGGGGGCTGCGGCTGCCGGGGCTGAGCCGAGTGTCGATGCATGTCCTGAGAACCGGGAAGGGGACAAACCAGTAGCTCCAGGCCGAGCTGGAGTTCCAGGAGGTCGGCCTGACTCTGGAGGTTTTCCCCCTGGCTTTTCCCATTGGCCAAAATGGGGGAAGTCAAAAAAGCACCCCCGGCAGATGTATGCAGAGGGGCTGGCTGGTGATGGGGAGCGGGCTGTTGGCAGCGGTGTGCTGGCTGCAGAGGTGTGCATGGGCGGCTGCGGAGGGCCCCCCGAGTGCACCTGCCCGTGGTGGCTGAAAACCCAGGCTGAGCCTCCGATGTGCCCGGGCAGGACCCCAGGAGGCCGGGCACAGAACGCCGGTTGCCCCCTTGCCGTTTGATGAAGCTTGCACGGTCAGAAAAGTTTCAAAGTCCCAACGGGGAGAGAGTGCTGACGGTGAGGGGGGTGCTGGCTGCTCCAGGGGCCGGGAGGGAGGCCCTGGAGGTGGGCCTGGGGGTGTGGCGGGGCCCCCTGAGAGCACCTACCAGCAGTTGCTCAAGACCCTGCCTGAGCCTCCGGTGTTGCAGGGCAGGACACCCATTGGCGGGGAAAAGCAGGTGGCAGCCCCTGCTGAAGTCCTTGGCAGAGATGAGTCTTTGAAAAAAATGACAAAGTCCAAACTGCTCCAGGCGCCGGTCAGGGGGGCGGACCCGGCTGGCCGGGCCGACGGGAGCTGCGGCGGCTGGGGAAGAGCCGAGTGTCAAGGCATGTCCTGAGAACCGGGAAGGGGGCAAACCAGTAGCTCCAGGCCGGGCTAGGGTTCCAGGAGGTCGGCCTGACTCTGGAGGTTTTCCCCCTGGCTTTTCCCCATAGGCCAACATGGGGGAAGTCAAAAAAGCACCCCCGGCAGATGTATGCAGAGGGGCTGGGGGGTGACGGGGAGCGGGCTGTTGGCAGCAGTGTGCTGGCTGCAGAGGGCCCCCGAGGTGCTGCACCTACCAGTAGTTGCTCAAGACCCCCCATGACCCTCCGGTGTTGCAGGTCAGGACACCCATTGGCGGGGAACAGCAGGTGGCAGCCCCTGCTGAAGTCGTTGGCAGGGATGAGTCTTTGAAAAAACGACAAAGTCCAAACGCTCCAGGCGTGCCGGCCAGGGTGGCGGACCCGGCTGGCTGGGCCGGCGGGAGCTGCGGCTGCCGGGGCTGAGCCGAGTGTCGATGTATGTCGTGAGAACCGGTATGAGGGTAATCCTGGTCGCTCCGGGCCGAGGCACGGTTCCAGGAGGGCGGAAGGAGCGGGCCCGTTTCCCCTGATAGCGCCGACGGCGGTAAATTAGGGCCTCGCAAAACGTCAGGACGAACACCTTTTTTGCATATAAGGGAACGAGCGGTGTGCGGTCCTTGACAAAGTGACTATTTCTCAATGTGCTGAGGAGTGGGGACCGCTCAAAGTCAAAGCACCGCGGCCGCCCCTCTGCCACCTCCCTGGGAGCAGAGTCATCGAGCGCGAGTGTCCCCACTCCGCCTGTCCAGGCCGCGGGGCCGACAGGCTGGCTGGCTGCCCGGGCAGACCCCGCTCTCCGAGCGGCCGGGCCCCAACGTTCGAGAGGTGTAGGAAGCCACCTTGGGGGTGCTGCGGAGGCCCCCCTGACACCGCCTCCAAGCCCTTGCTGAGAGCCCTGTCCTAGCTGCCTGCGCGGGCAGGCGGGACCCCCCAGTAGGCCGTGCACAGCCCGCGGCAGCCACTGCTGAAGCCCAGGGCAGTTGGCAGAGATGAGTCTTTGAGGAAAAACGACAAAGTCCAAACGCTCCAGGCGCCGGCCAGGGGTGCGGACCCGGCTGGACGGGCCGGCGGGAGCTGCGGCGGCTTGGGAAGAGCCGAGTGTCAATGCATGTCCTGAGAACCGGAAAGGGGACAAACTAGTAGCTCCAGGCCGGGATGGAGTTCCAGGAGGTGGGCCTGACTCCGGAGGTTTTCCCCTTGGCATTTTCCCATTGGCCACAATGGGGGAAGTCAAAAAAGCACCCCCAGCAGATGTATGCAGAGGGGCTGGCTGGTGATGGGGAGCGGGCTGTTGGCAGCGGTGTGCTGGCTGCAGAGGTGTGCATGGGCGGCTGCGGAGGGCCCCCCGAGTGCACCTGCCCGTGGTGGCTGAAAACCCAGGCTGAGCCTCCGATGTGCCCGGGCAGGACCCCAGGAGGCCGGGCACAGAACGCCGGTTGCCCCCTTGCCGTTTGATGAAGCTTGCACGGTCAGAAAAGTTTCAAAGTCCCAACGGGGAGAGAGTGCTGACGGTGAGGGGGGTGCTGGCTGCTCCAGGGGCCGGGAGGGAGGCCCTGGAGGTGGGCCTGGGGGTGTGGCGGGGCCCCCTGAGAGCACCTACCAGCAGTTGCTCAAGACCCTGCCTGAGCCTCCGGTGTTGCAGGGCAGGACACCCATTGGCGGGGAAAAGCAGGTGGCAGCCCCTGCTGAAGTCCTTGGCAGAGATGAGTCTTTGAAAAAAATGACAAAGTCCAAACTGCTCCAGGCGCCGGTCAGGGGGGCGGACCCGGCTGGCCGGGCCGACGGGAGCTGCGGCGGCTGGGGAAGAGCCGAGTGTCAAGGCATGTCCTGAGAACCGGGAAGGGGGCAAACCAGTAGCTCCAGGCCGGGCTAGGGTTCCAGGAGGTCGGCCTGACTCTGGAGGTTTTCCCCCTGGCTTTTCCCCATAGGCCAACATGGGGGAAGTCAAAAAAGCACCCCCGGCAGATGTATGCAGAGGGGCTGGGGGGTGACGGGGAGCGGGCTGTTGGCAGCAGTGTGCTGGCTGCAGAGGGCCCCCGAGGTGCTGCACCTACCAGTAGTTGCTCAAGACCCCCCATGACCCTCCGGTGTTGCAGGTCAGGACACCCATTGGCGGGGAACAGCAGGTGGCAGCCCCTGCTGAAGTCGTTGGCAGGGATGAGTCTTTGAAAAAACGACAAAGTCCAAACGCTCCAGGCGTGCCGGCCAGGGTGGCGGACCCGGCTGGCTGGGCCGGCGGGAGCTGCGGCTGCCGGGGCTGAGCCGAGTGTCGATGTATGTCGTGAGAACCGGTATGAGGGTAATCCTGGTCGCTCCGGGCCGAGGCACGGTTCCAGGAGGGCGGAAGGAGCGGGCCCGTTTCCCCTGATAGCGCCGACGGCGGTAAATTAGGGCCTCGCAAAACGTCAGGACGAACACCTTTTTTGCATATAAGGGAACGAGCGGTGTGCGGTCCTTGACAAAGTGACTATTTCTCAATGTGCTGAGGAGTGGGGACCGCTCAAAGTCAAAGCACCGCGGCCGCCCCTCTGCCACCTCCCTGGGAGCAGAGTCATCGAGCGCGAGTGTCCCCACTCCGCCTGTCCAGGCCGCGGGGCCGACAGGCTGGCTGGCTGCCCGGGCAGACCCCGCTCTCCGAGCGGCCGGGCCCCAACGTTCGAGAGGTGTAGGAAGCCACCTTGGGGGTGCTGCGGAGGCCCCCCTGACACCGCCTCCAAGCCCTTGCTGAGAGCCCTGTCCTAGCTGCCTGCGCGGGCAGGCGGGACCCCCCAGTAGGCCGTGCACAGCCCGCGGCAGCCACTGCTGAAGCCCAGGGCAGTTGGCAGAGATGAGTCTTTGAGGAAAAACGACAAAGTCCAAACGCTCCAGGCGCCGGCCAGGGGTGCGGACCCGGCTGGACGGGCCGGCGGGAGCTGCGGCGGCTTGGGAAGAGCCGAGTGTCAATGCATGTCCTGAGAACCGGAAAGGGGACAAACTAGTAGCTCCAGGCCGGGATGGAGTTCCAGGAGGTGGGCCTGACTCCGGAGGTTTTCCCCTTGGCATTTTCCCATTGGCCACAATGGGGGAAGTCAAAAAAGCACCCCCAGCAGATGTATGCAGAGGGGCTGGCTGGTGATGGGGAGCGGGCTGTTGGCAGCGGTGTGCTGGCTGCAGAGGTGTGCATGGGCGGCTGCGGAGGGCCCCCTGAGTGCACCTGCCCGTGGTGGCTGAAAACCCAGGCTGAGCCTCCGATGTGCCCGGGCAGGACCCCAGGAGGCCGGGCACAGAACGCCGGTTGCCCCCTTGCCGTTTGACGAAGCTTGCACGGTCAGAAAAGTTTCAAAGTCCCAATGGGGAGAGAGTGGTGACGGCGAGGGGGTGCTGGCTGCTCCAGGGGCCGGGGGCAACCCCTGGAGGCTGGGCACGGACCGCGGCCGCCCCCCTTGCAGTCGGACAATGTCTGAGGAGACAAGTCATGAAAATGACAAAGTCCAAACGCTCCAGGCGTGCCGGCCAGGGGTGCGGACCCGGCTGGCCGGGCCGGCGGGGGCTGCAGCTGCCGGTGCTGAGCCGAGTGTCAGTGCAGGTCCTGAGAACCGGGAAGGGGACAAACCGGTGGCTCCAGGCCGAGCTCTAGTTCCAGGAGGTCGGCCTGACTCTGGAGGTTTTCCCCTTGGCTTTTCCCCATAGGCCAAAAGGGGGGAAGTCAAAAAAGCACCCCCGCCAGATGTATGCAGAAGGGGCTGGCTGGTGATGGGGAGCGGGCTGTTGGCAGCGGTGTGCTGGCTGCAGAGGTGTGCATGGGCGGCTGCGGAGGGCCCCCTGAGTGCACCTGCCCGTGGTGGCTGAAAACCCAGGCTGAGCCTCCGATGTGCCCGGGCAGGACCCCAGGAGGCCGGGCACAGAACGCCGGTTGCCCCCTTGCCGTTTGACGAAGCTTGCACGGTCAGAAAAGTTTCACAGTCCCAACGGGGAGAGAGTGCTGACGGTGAGGGGGTGCTGGCTGCTCCAGGGGCCGGGAGGGAGGCCCTGGATGTGGGCCTGGGGGTGTGGAGGGGCCCCCTGAGAGCACCTACCAGCAGTTGCTCAAGACCCTGCCTGAGCCTCCGGTGTTGCAGGGTAGGACACCCATTGGCGGGGAACAGCAGGTGGCAGCCCCTGCTGAAGTCCTTGGCAGTTGGCAGAGATGAGTCTTGGAGAAAAAAAACGACAAAGTCCAAACTGCTCCGGGCGCCGGTCAGGGGGGCGGACCCGGCTGGCCGGGCCGAGGGGAGCTGCGGCGGCTGGGGAAGAGCCGAGTGTCAAGGCATGTCCTGAGAACCGGGAAGGGGGCAAACCAGTAGCTCCAGGCCGAGCTGGAGTTCCAGGAGGTTGGCCTGACTCTGGAGGTTTTCCCCCTGGCTTTTCCCCATAGGCCAAAATGGGGGAAGTCAAAAAAGCACCCCCGCCAGATGTATGCAGAAGGGGCTGGCTGGTGATGGGGAGCGGGCTGTTGGCAGCAGTGTGCTGGCTGCAGAGGGCCCCCGAGGTGCTGCACCTACCAGTAGTTGCTCAAGACCCCCCCTGACCCTCCGGTGTTGCAGGGCAGGACACCCAGGAGGCGGGGAACAGCCGTGGCAGCCCCTGCTGAATCCCACGGCAGTTGGCAGAGATGAGTCTTTGAGAAAAACGACAAAGTCCAAACGCTCCAGGCGCCGGCCACGGAGGGCGGACCCGGCTGGCCGGGCCGGCGGGAGCTGCGGCGGCTGGGGCTGAGCCGAGTGTCGATGCTTGTCGTGAGAACCGGTATGAGGGTAATCCTGGGCCCTCGGGGCCGAGGCACGGTTCCAGGAAGGCGGAAGGAGCGGGCCTGTTCCCCCTGATAGCGCCGACGGCGGTAAATTAAGGCCTCGCAAAACGTCAGGACGAACACCTTTTTTGCATATAAGGGAACGAGCGGTGTGCGGTCTTTGACAAAGTGACTATTTCTCAGAGTGCTGGGAAGGGAGTGGGGGCCGCTCAAAGTCAAAGCACCGCGGCCGCCCCTCTGCCACCTCCCTGGGAGCAGAGTCATCGAGCGCGAGTGTCCCCACTCCGCCTGTCCAGGCCGCGGGGCCGACAGGCCGGCTGGCTGCCCGGGTAGACCCCGCTCTCCGAGCGGCCGGGCGCCACGTTCAAGAGGTGTACGAAGCCACCTGTGGGGGGTCTGCGGAGGCCCCCCTGAGAGCGCTGATAACCCTGTCCTAGCTGCCTGCGCGGGCAGGCGGGACTCCCCCAGGAGGCCGTGCACAGCCCGCGGCAGCCACTGCTGAAGCCCAGGGCAGTTGGCAGAGATGAGTCTTTGAAAAAACGACAAAGTCCAAACGCTCCAGGCGCCGGCCACGGGGGGCGGACCCGGCTGGCCGGGCCGGCGGGAGCTGCGGCTGCCGGGGCTGAGCCGAGTGTCAATGCATGTCGTGAGAACCGGTATGAGGGTAATCCTGGTCGCTCCGGGCCGAGGCACGGTTCCAGGAGGGCGGAAGGAGCGGGCCCGTTTCCCCTGATAGCGCCGACGGCGGTAAATTAGGGCCTCGCAAAACGTCAGGACGAACACCTTTTTTGCATATAAGGGAACGAGCGGTGTGCGGTCTTTGACAAAGTGACTATTTCTCAATGTGCGGAGTGGGGACCGCTCAAAGTCAAAGCACCGCGGCCGCCCCTCTGCCACCTCCCTGGGAGCAGAGTCATCGAGCGCGAGGGTCCCCACTCCGCCTGTGCAGGCCGCGGGGCCGACAGGCTGGCTGGCTGCCCGGGCGACCCCCCTCCGAGATGCCGGGCCGGGGCAGACTGTGCAAACGCGCGCGGGCGTGTTTTCTTCCCCTGGGGTGGAGCCCTTCCACCCCACGCCGTCCGAGGCCCGTTGGCCTCGGGCGGCCTGCCTCCGAGAGTGGGAGAGAGACGGAGGACGGCGGCCCGCGGCGGCGCGAGGCGTCCCCGTTGCTCCACCACGACTGCCAGCCGGTCGATCCTACCGGTAGCCTGGGCTTGTCTCCGCTCCGCCTGTCCAGGCCGCGGGGCCCACAGGCGGCTTGCCTGGGAAGACCCCGCTCTCACCGAGCGGCCGGGCGCCACGTTCAAGAGGTGTACGAAGCCACCTGTGGGGGGTCTGCGGAGGCCCCCCTGAGAGCGCTGATAACCCTGTCCTAGCTGCCTGCGCGGGCAGGCGGGACCCCCAAGAGGCCGGGCACAGCCCGCGGCAGCCCCCGCCGAAGTCCACGGCAGTTGGCAGAGACGAGTCTTGGAGAGAAAACGACAAAGTCCAGACGCTCCAGGCGCCGGCCAGGGGTGCGGACCCGGCTGGCCGGGCCGGCGGGAGCTGCGGCTGCCGGGGCCGAGCCGAGTGTCGACGCATGTCGTGAGAACCGGTATGAGGGTAATCCTGGGCCCTCGGGGCCGAGCTACGGTTCCATGAAGGCGGAAGGAGCGGGCCTGTTTCCCCTGATAGCGCCGACGACGGTAAAATAAGGGCTCGCAAAACGTCAGGACGAACACCTTTTTTGCATATAAGGGAACGAGCGGTGTGCGGTCTTTGACAAAGTGACTATTTCTCAGAGTGCTGGAGTGGGGACCGCTCAAAGTCAAAGCACCGCGGCCGCCCCTCTGCCACCTCCCTGGGAGCAGAGTCATAGAGCGCAAGTGTCCCCACTCCGCCTGTGCAGGCCGCGGGGCCAACAGGCTGGCTGGCTGGCTGCCCGGGCGACCCCCCTCCGAGATGCCGGGCTGAGGCGTAGGCAGCCGCCTCCATCACCACCACCCAAGGCGAGAGAGTGGGTCAACGGGAGAGCCGTCGCGGCCGGGGGACCCTCGCCGCGCCCATGTCCGGGGAAGGACCACAAGGGCCCTGCTCCCCGGCGCCCCGGCGAGCGGGTTCACCCTCGGCGCGTACGGCTCTCGAGGATGGGGAAGGGACGCGCGTGGGCGTCCCTCCCGTCCCCCGCGGAAGAAGGCGAGCGACTCTGCGCGTCGGGACACCCCGCGGAGCCCCCTGCGGGGGGAGTACTCCGGGGGAGAAGCGTGGCGCAGGGGGTGCAGCCCTTTCCCAGGCCACCGTGCGACGGCGTCGGTGGGGCCGACGCCGAGAGAGAGAACGATCCGGGCTCTCCCGCCTCAGGGCGGCCGAGAGCGGGGCCACGGGCCCCACGTTTGGTGACGGTTTTCCCGAAAGCGAAGGACCCCCGCCTGTCCCCTCGGGCTCCGGCCGATGCGGGCGGTCCAGGGCGGGGATAGGGGACGGCGGCCTGCGGACGACGCGCTTTATCCCCAGAAGGAGCGAGGCATGAGGGGGTGTTCCACCCCCGCCGGCCGGTCTCGCTCCTTCTCCGGGCTACGCCTCGGCGGAGTAAAGACCCCCGGGTCAACGCTCCCGCGTCCGGGTGCCGCCGCGCGTCCCCTTCCCGCGGGGGGTGGATCCCTTCCACCCCTGGCCGTCCGAGGCCCGTGCGCCTCGGGCGGCCTCCCTTCCGAGAGAGGGAGAGAGAGACGGAGGACGGTGGTCCGCGACGGCGCGAGACGTCCAAGTTGTGTTCCCCACGGCGGCTACCCGGTCGATCCCGCCCGCCGGTAGCCTTGGCTTGCCCCCACTCCGCCTGTCCAGGCCGCGTGGCCGACAGGCTGTTTGCCCGGGTAGACCCTGCTCTCACCGAGCGGCCGGGCCCCAACGTTCAAGAGGTGTACGGAAGCCACCTTGGGGTGGAGCCCTTCCACCCCTGGCCGTCCGAGGCCCGTGCGCCTCGGGCGGCCTCCCTTCCGAGAGAGGGAGAGAGAGACGGAGGACGGTGGTCCGCGACGGCGCGAGACGTCCAAGTTGTGTTCCCCACGGCGGCTACCCGGTCGATCCCGCCCGCCGGTAGCCTTGGCTTGCCCCCGCTCCGCCTGTCCAGGCCGCGTGGCCGACGGGCTGTTTGCCCGGGTAGACCCCGCTCTCACCGAGCGGCCGGGCCCCAACGTTCAAGAGGTGTACGGAAGCCACCTTGGGGTGGAGCCCTTCCACCCCTGGCCGTCCGAGGCCCGTGCGCCTCGGGCGGCCTCCCTTCCGAGAGAGGGAGAGAGAGACGGAGGACGGTGGTCCGCGACGGCGCGAGACGTCCAAGTTGTGTTCCCCACGGCGGCTACCCGGTCGATCCCGCCCGCCGGTAGCCTTGGCTTGTCCCCGCTCCGCCTGTCCAGGCCGCGGGGCCGACGGGCTGTCTGCCCGGGTAGACCCTGCTCTCACCGAGCGGCCGGGCCCCAACGTTCAAGAGGTGTACGGAAGCCACCTTGGGGTGGAGCCCTTCCACCCCTGGCCGTCCGAGGCCCGTGCGCCTCGGGCGGCCTCCCTTCCGAGAGAGGGAGAGAGAGACGGAGGACGGTGGTCCGCGACGGCGCGAGACGTCCAAGTTGTGTTCCCCACGGCGGCTACCCGGTCGATCCCGCCCGCCGGTAGCCTTGGCTTGCCCCCACTCCGCCTGTCCAGGCCGCGTGGCCGACAGGCTGTTTGCCCGGGTAGACCCTGCTCTCACCGAGCGGCCGGGCCCCAACGTTCAAGAGGTGTACGGAAGCCACCTTGGGGTGGAGCCCTTCCACCCCTGGCCGTCCGAGGCCCGTGCGCCTCGGGCGGCCTCCCTTCCGAGAGAGGGAGAGAGAGACGGAGGACGGTGGTCCGCGACGGCGCGAGACGTCCAAGTTGTGTTCCCCACGGCGGCTACCCGGTCGATCCCGCCCGCCGGTAGCCTTGGCTTGCCCCCGCTCCGCCTGTCCAGGCCGCGTGGCCGACGGGCTGTTTGCCCGGGTAGACCCCGCTCTCACCGAGCGGCCGGGCCCCAACGTTCAAGAGGTGTACGGAAGCCACCTTGGGGTGGAGCCCTTCCACCCCTGGCCGTCCGAGGCCCGTGCGCCTCGGGCGGCCTCCCTTCCGAGAGAGGGAGAGAGAGACGGAGGACGGTGGTCCGCGACGGCGCGAGACGTCCAAGTTGTGTTCCCCACGGCGGCTACCCGGTCGATCCCGCCCGCCGGTAGCCTTGGCTTGTCCCCGCTCCGCCTGTCCAGGCCGCGGGGCCGACGGGCTGTCTGCCCGGGTAGACCCCGCTCTCACCGAGCGGCCGGGCCCCAACGTTCAAGAGGTGTACGGAAGCCACCTTGGGGTGGAGCCCTTCCACCCCTGGCCGTCCGAGGCCCGTGCGCCTCGGGCGGCCTCCCTTCCGAGAGAGGGAGAGAGAGACGGAGGACGGTGGTCCGCGACGGCGCGAGACGTCCAAGTTGTGTTCCCCACGGCGGCTACCCGGTCGATCCCGCCCGCCGGTAGCCTTGGCTTGTCCCCGCTCCGCCTGTCCAGGCCGCGGGGCCGACGGGCTGTCTGCCCGGGTAGACCCCGCTCTCCGAGCGGCCGGGCCCCAACGTTCAAGAGGTGTACGGAAGCCACCTTGGGGGGGCTGCGGTGCCCCCCTCCCCGAGAGTGCCTCCCAGGCCGAGGGAGCCCGGCGGTCGAGTGTCGTAGGAAAGCGCGTGCCACGGCTGTGTCGGTCACAGGGGCCAGAGGTAGTTTGGGCAACGGCTTAGATCCGTATGAAGCTCATCCTTTCCGGCCTGTTCTGGCGGCGGCTAGGCGTGCGCGCACGGCACGACGCCCCTGGCTCCAGCGATGCGACGGCGCCCCGCACCCCACTCTCCGGGCCGAGCAGAGTGGCCGCTCTCGCTCCTTGGAGCAGAGCCCCCGAGTGCAAGTGTCCCCGCTCCGCCTGTCCAGGCCGCGGGGCCGACAGGCTGTCTGCCCGGGTAGACCCCGCTCTCCGAGCGGCCGGGCGCCACGTTCAAGAGGTGTACGAAGCCACCTTGGGGGGCTGCGGTGCCCCCCGCCCCGAGAGTGCCTCCCAGGCCGAGGGGAGCCTGGCGGTCGAGTGTCGTAGGAAAGCGCGTGCGCGGCTGTGTCGGTCACACGGGCCAGAGTTAGTTTGGGCAACGGCTTAGATCCGTATGCAGCTCAACCTTTCCGGCCTGTTCTGGCGGCGGCTAGGCGCGCGCGAACGTCACGACGCCCCTGGTTCCAGCGAGGCGACGGCGCCCCGCACCCCGCTCTCCGGGCCGTGCAGAGCGGCCGCTCTCGCTCCTTGGAGCAGAGCCCCCGAGCGCAAGAGTCCCCGCTCCGCCTGTCCAGGCCGCGGGGCCGACAGGCTGTCTGCCCGGGTAGACCCCGCTCTCCGAGCGGCCGGGCCCCAACGTTCAAGAGGTGTACGGAAGCCACCTTGGGGGGCTGCGGTGCCCCCCGCCCCGAGAGTGCCTCCCAGGCCGAGGGAGCCCGGCGGTCGAGTGTCGTAGGAAAGCGCGTGCGCGGCTGTGTCGGTCACACGGGCCAGAGTTAGTTTGGGCAACGGCTTAGATCCGTATGCAGCTCAACCTTTCCGGCCTGTTCTGGCGGCGGCTAGGCGTGCGCGCACGGCACGACGCCCCTGGCTCCAGCGATGCGACGGCGCCCCGCACCCCACTCTCCGGGCCGAGCAGAGTGGCCGCTCTCGCTCCTTGGAGCAGAGCCCCCGAGCGCAAGTGTCCCCGCTCCGCCTGTCCAGGCCGCGGGGCCAACAGGCTGTCTGCCCGGGTAGACCCCGCTCTCCGAGCGGCCGGGCGCCACGTTCAAGAGGTGTACGAAGCCACCTTGGGGGGCTGCGGTGCCCCCCGCCCCGAGAGTGCCTCCCAGGCCGAGGGAGCCCGGCGGTCGAGTGTCGTAGGAAAGCGCGCGCGCGGCTGTGTCACACGGGCCAGAGTTAGTTTGGGCAACGGCTTAGATCCGTATGCAGCTCAACCTTTCTGGCCTGTTCTGGCGGCGGCTAGGCGCGCGCGAACGTCACGACGCCCCTGGTTCCAGCGAGGCGACGGCGCCCCGCACACAACTCTCCGGGCCGAGCAGAGCCCCCGAGCGCAAGAGTACCTGCTCCGCCTGCCCAGGCCGCGGGGCCGACAGGCTGTCTGCCCGGGTAGACACCGCTCTCTCCGAGCGGCCGGG
>NW_027102588.1:75000-102500 GCF_035609145.1 Eleutherodactylus coqui | reverse complement strand
AGCAACTCCGCCAAAGAGACGGGTAGCCAAACGGAGGCGAGGGCAGAGGTCGCCTCGCGTAGGGATGTTGGAGGTTTGGCTAAGTGCGGAGCCCGGTGTGTGGTGGAAAGGGGCTGACCCGGCTGGCCGGGGCCGGCGGGAGCTGCGGCTGCCGGGGCTGAGCCGAGTGTCGATGCATGTCGTGAGAACCGGGAAGGGGACAAACCGGTGGCTCCAGGCCGGGTTGGAGTTCCAGGAGGTCGGCCTGACTCTGGAGGTTTTCCCCTTAGCATTTCCCCATAGGCCAAAAGGGGGGAAGTCAAAAAAGCACCCCCGGCAGATGTATGCAGAAGGGGCTGGGGGGTGACGGAGAGCGGGCTGTTGGCAGCTGCGTGGTGGCTGCTGGCAGCCGTGTGCTGGCTGCAGGGGTGGGCCTGGGCGGCTGCCGAGGGCCCCCGTAGTGCACCTACCAGCGGTGGTTGAAGACATTGCCTGAGCCTCCGATGTGCCCGGGCAGGACACCCGGGAGGCGGGGAACAGCCCCCGCTGAAGTCCATGGCATGTGCCAGAATCGAGTCTTGGAGAAAAAGTGACAAAGTCCAAACGCTCCAGGCGCCGGCCAGGGCGGTTGACCCCGGCTGGCCGGGCCGGCGGGAGCTGCGGCTGCCGGGGCTGAGCCGAGTGTCGATGCATGTCGTGAGAACCGGGAAGGGGACAAACCTGTGGCTCCAGGCCGGGTTGGAGTTCCAGGAGGTCGGCCTGACTCTGGACGTTTTCCCCTTAGCATTTCCCCATAGGCCAAAACGGGGGAAGTCAAAAAAGCACCCCCGCCAGATGTATGCAGAGTTGGGCTGGGGGGTGACGGGGAGCGGGCTGTTGGCAGCTGTGTGGTGGCTGCAGGGGTGGGCCTGGGCGGCTGCGGAGGGCGCCTTCAGAGTGCACCTACCAGTAGGGGCTCAAGACCCAGGCTGAGCCTCCGATGTGCCCGGGCAGGACACCCAGGAGGCGGGGAGCAGACACCCCCGCTGAAGCCCACGGCAGTTGGCAGAGATGAGTCTTGGAGAAAAAAAACGACAAAGTCCAAACGCTCCAGGCGCTGGCCAGGGGTGCGGACCGGGCCGGCCGGGCCGGCGGGGGCTGCGGCTGCCGGGGCTGAGCCGAGTGTTGATGCATGTCCTGAGAACCGGGAAGGGGACAGACCGGTGGCTCCAGGCCGGGTTGGAGTTCCAGGAGGTCGGCCTGACTCTGGAGGTTTCCCCCCTGGCTTTTCCCCATAGGCCAAAAGGGGGGAAGTCAAAAAAGCACCCCCGCCAGATGTATGCAGAGTTGGGCTGGGGGGTGACGGGGAGCGGGCTGTTGGCAGCTGTGTGGTGGCTGCTGGCAGCCGTGTGCTGGCTGCAGGGGTGGGCCTGGGCGGCTGCCGAGGGCCCCCGTAGTGCACCTACCAGCAGTAGCTCAAGACCCAGGCTGACCCTCCGATGTGCCCGGGCAGGACACCCAGGAGGCGGGGAGCAGCCCCCGCTGAAGCCCACGTCAGTTGGCAGAGACGGGTCTTTGAGAAAAAATGACAAAGTCCAAACGCTCCAGGCGCTGGCCAGGGATGCGGACCGGGCTGGCCGGGCCGGCGGGGGCTGCGGCTGCCGGGGCTGAGCCGAGTGTTGATGCATGTCGTGAGAACCGGGAAGGGGACAAACCTGTGGCTCCAGGCCGGGTGGGAGTTCCAGGAGGTCGGCCTGACTCTGGAGGTTTTCCCCTTAGCTTTTCCCCATAGGCCAAAAGGGGGGAAGTCAAAAAAGCACCCCCAGCAGATGTATGCAGGAGGGGCTGGGGGGTGACGGAGAGCGGGCTGTTGGCAGCTGTGTGGTGGCTGCTGGCAGCCGTGTGCTGGCTGCAGGGGTGGGCCTGGGCGGCTGCCGAGGGCCCCCGAAGCGCACCTACCAGCAGTAGCTCAAGACCCAGGCTGAGCCTCCGATGTGCCCGGGCAGGACACCCAGGAGGCGGGGAGCAGCCCCCGCTGAAGTCCATGGCATGTGCCAGAGGCGAGTCTTGGAGAAAAAACGACAAAGTCCAAACGCTCCAGGCGTGCAGGCCAGGGGTGCGGACCGGGCTGGCCGGGCCGGCGGGAGCTGCGGCTGCCGGGGCTGAGCCGAGTGTTGATGCATGTCGTGAGAACCGGGAAGGGGACAAACCTGTGGCTCCAGGCCGGGTGGGAGTTCCAGTAGGTCGGCCTGACTCTGGAGGTTTTCCCCTTGGCATTTCCCCATTGGCCAAAACGGGGGAAGTCAAAAAAGCACCCCCGGCAGATGTATGCAGGAGGGGCTGGGGGGTGATGGCGAGCGGGCTGTTGGCAGCTGTGTGGTGGCTGCTGGCAGCCGTGTGCTGGCTGCAAGGGTGGGCCTGGGCGGCTGCGGAGGGCCCCCCCGAGTGCACCTACCAGTAGGGGCTGAAGACCCAGGCTGAGCCTCCGATGTGCCCGGGCAGGACACCCAGGAGGCGGGGAGCAGCCCCCGCTGAAGCCCAGGGCAGTTGGCACAGATGGGTCTTTGAGAAAAAACGACAAAGTCCAAACGCTCCAGGCGCTGGCCAGGGGTGCGGACCCGGCTGGCCGGGCCGGCGGGGGCTGCAGCTGCCGGGGTTGAGCCGAGTGTCAGTGCAGGTCCTGAGAACCGGGAAGGGGACAAACCGGTGGCTCCAGGCCGGGTTGGAGTTCCATGAGGTCGGCCTGACTCTGGAGGTTTCCCCCCTGGCTTTTCCCCATAGGCCAAAAGGGGGGAAGTCAAAAAAGCACCCCCAGCAGATGTATGCAGAGTTGGGCTGGGGGGTGACGGAGAGCGGGCTGTTGGCAGCTGTGTGGTGGCTGCTGGCAGCCGTGTGCTGGCTGCAGGGGTGGGCCTGGGCGGCTGCGGAGGGCCCCCTGAGTGCACCTGCCAGCGGTGGCTCAAGACATTGCCTGAGCCTCCGATGTGCCCGGGCAGGACACCCAGGAGGCGGGGAGCAGCCCCCGCTGAGGTCCATGGCATGTGCCAGAGGTGAGTCTTGGAGAAAAAAAACGACAAAGTCCAAACGCTCCAGGCGCCGGGCAGGGTGGCGGACCCGGCTGGCCGGGCTGGCGGGGGCTGCGGCGGCCGGGGCTGAGCCGAGTGTCGATGCATGTCCTGAGAACCGGGAAGGGGACAAACCGGTGGCTCCAGGCCGGGTTGGAGTTCCATGAGGTCGGCCTGACTCTGGAGGTTTCCCCCCTGGCTTTTCCCCATAGGCCAAAAGGGGGGAAGTCAAAAAAGCACCCCCAGCAGATGTATGCAGAGGGGCTGGTGGGTGATGGATAGTGGGCTGTTGGCAGCTGTGTGGTGGCTGCTGGCAGCCGTGTGCTGGCTGCAGGGGTGGGCCTGGGCGGCTGCGGAGGGCCCCCGTAGTGCACCTACCAGTAGGGGGCTCGAGACCCAGGCTGAGCCTCCGATGTGCCCGGGCAGGACACCCAGGAGGCGGGGAGCAGCCCCCGCTGAGGTCCATGGCATGTGCCAGAGGTGAGTCTTGGAGAAAAAAAACGACAAAGTCCAAACGCTCCAGGCGCCGGGCAGGGTGGCGGACCCGGCTGGCCGGGCTGGCGGGGGCTGCGGCGGCCGGGGCTGAGCCGAGTGTCGATGCATGTCCTGAGAACCGGGAAGGGGACAAACCGGTGGCTCCAGGCCGGGTTGGAGTTCCATGAGGTCGGCCTGACTCTGGAGGTTTTCCCCCTGGCTTTTCCCCATAGGCCAAAAGGGGGGAAGTCAAAAAAGCACCCCCAGCAGATGTATGCAGAGTTGGGCTGGGGGGTGACGGAGAGCGGGCTGTTGGCAGCTGTGTGGTGGCTGCTGGCAGCCGTGTGCTGGCTGCAGGGGTGGGCCTGGGCGGCTGCGGAGGGCCCCCTGAGTGCACCTGCCAGCGGTGGCTCAAGACATTGCCTGAGCCTCCGATGTGCCCGGGCAGGACACCCAGGAGGCGGGGAGCAGCCCCCGCTGAGGTCCATGGCATGTGCCAGAGGTGAGTCTTGGAGAAAAAAAACGACAAAGTCCAAACGCTCCAGGCGCCGGGCAGGGTGGCGGACCCGGCTGGCCGGGCTGGCGGGGGCTGCGGCGGCCGGGGCTGAGCCGAGTGTCGATGCATGTCCTGAGAACCGGGAAGGGGACAAACCGGTGGCTCCAGGCCGGGTTGGAGTTCCATGAGGTCGGCCTGACTCTGGAGGTTTCCCCCCTGGCTTTTCCCCATAGGCCAAAAGGGGGGAAGTCAAAAAAGCACCCCCAGCAGATGTATGCAGAGGGGCTGGTGGGTGATGGATAGTGGGCTGTTGGCAGCTGTGTGGTGGCTGCTGGCAGCCGTGTGCTGGCTGCAGGGGTGGGCCTGGGCGGCTGCGGAGGGCCCCCGTAGTGCACCTGCCAGCGGTGGCTCAAGACATTGCCTGAGCCTCCGATGTGCCCGGGCAGGACACCCAGGAGGCGGGGAGCAGCCCCCGCTGAGGTCCATGGCATGTGCCAGAGGTGAGTCTTGGAGAAAAAAAACGACAAAGTCCAAACGCTCCAGGCGCCGGGCAGGGTGGCGGACCCGGCTGGCCGGGCTGGCGGGGGCTGCGGCGGCCGGGGCTGAGCCGAGTGTCGATGCATGTCCTGAGAACCGGGAAGGGGACAAACCGGTGGCTCCAGGCCGGGTTGGAGTTCCATGAGGTCGGCCTGACTCTGGAGGTTTCCCCCCTGGCTTTTCCCCATAGGCCAAAAGGGGGGAAGTCAAAAAAGCACCCCCAGCAGATGTATGCAGAGGGGCTGGTGGGTGATGGATAGTGGGCTGTTGGCAGCTGTGTGGTGGCTGCTGGCAGCCGTGTGCTGGCTGCAGGGGTGGGCCTGGGCGGCTGCGGAGGGCCCCCGTAGTGCACCTACCAGTAGGGGGCTCGAGACCCAGGCTGAGCCTCCGATGTGCCCGGGCAGGACACCCAGGAGGCGGGGAGCAGCCCCCGCTGAAGCCCAGGGCAGTTGGCAGAGATTGGTCTTTGAGAAAAAATGACAAAGTCCAAACGCTCCAGGCGCTGGTCAGGGGTGCGGACCCGGCTGGCCGGGCCGGCGGGAGCTGCGGCGGCTGGGGAAGAGCCGAGTGTCGATGCATGTCCTGAGAACCGGGAAGGGGGCAAACCAGTAGCTCCAGGCCGGGTTGGAGTTCCATGAGGTCGGCCTGACTCTGGAGGTTTTCCCCTTGGCATTTCCCCATAGGCCAAAACGGGGGAAGTAAAAAAAGCACCCCCAGCAGATGTATGCAGAGTTGGGCTGGGGGGTGATGGGGAGCGGGCTGTTGGCAGCTGTGTGGTGGCTGCTGGCAGCCGTGTGCTGGCTGCAGGGGTGGGCCCCGGGCGGCTGCGGAGGGCCCCCGGAGTGCACCTACCAGTAGGGGCTGAAGACCCAGGCTGAACCTCCGATGTGCCCGGGCAGGACACCCAGGAGGCGGGGAGCAGCCCCCGCTGAAGCCCACGGCAGTTGGCAGAGGCGAGTCTTGGAGAAAAAAACGACAAAGTCCAAACGCTCCAGGCGAGCCGGCCAGGGGTGCGGACCCGGCTGGCCGGGCCGGCGGGAGCTGCGGCGGCCGGGGCTGAGCCGAGCGTCGACGCATGTCCTGAGAACCGGGAAGGGGACAAACCGGTGGCTCCAGGCCGGGTTGGAGTTCCATGAGGTCGGCCTGACTCTGGAGGTTTTCCCCCTGGCTTTTCTCCATAGGCCAAAACGGGGGGAGGCAAAAAAGCACCCCCAGCAGATGTATGCAGGAGGGGCTGGGGGGTGACGGAGAGCGGGCTGTTGGCAGCTGTGTGGTGGCTGTTGGCAGCTGTGTGGTGGCTGCTGGCAGCCGTGTGCTGGCTGCAGGGATGGGCCCCGGGCGGCTGCGGAGGGCCCCCAAAGCGCACCTACCAGTAGGGGCTGAAGACCCAGGCTGAGCCTCCGATGTGCCCGGGCAGGACACCCAGGGGGCGGGGAGCAGCCCCCGCTGAAGTCCATGGCATGTGCCAGAGGCGACTCTTGGAGAAAAAAAACGACAAAGTCCAAACGCTCCAGGCGTGCCGGCCAGGGGTGCGGACCCGGCCGGGCCGGCGAGAGCTGCGGCGGCCGGGGCAGAGCCGCGTGTCGATGCAGGTGGTGAGAACCGGTATGAGGGTAATCCTGGTCGCTCCGGGCCGAGCCAGGGTTCCAGGAGGGCGGAAGGAGCGGGCCCGTTTCCCCTGATAGCGCCGACGGCGGTAAAATAAGGCCTCGCAAAACGTCAGCACGAACACCTTGTCGGGGTATAAGGGAACGAGCGGTGTGCGGTCTTTGACAAAGTGACAGTATTTCTCCAAAAAAAGCACCCCCGGCAGATGCGTGCAGACGGGGCTGGCTGGTGACGGAGAGCGGCGGGCTGTTGGCAGCAGTGTGCTGGCTGCAAGGGGTGGCCCGGGGCGGCTGCGGAGGGCCCCCAAAGTGCACCTGCCAGCGGTGGCTCAAGACCCTGGCTGAGCCTCCGATGTCCCCGGGCAGGACCCCAGCAGGCCGGGCACGGACCGCAGCTTGCCCCCTTTGCCGTCCGATGAAGCTCGCACGGTCAGAAAAAGTTTCAAAGTCCCAACGGGGGAGAGAGTGTTGACGGCGAGGGGGCGCTGGCTGCTCCAGGGGCCGGGAGGGAGGCCCTGGAGGTCGGCCTGGGGGTGAGTGGAGCGGCCCCCGTGTGTCCCTGAGCGTCCCCCGGTCTTTGGTCGAGAGGGGGTCTCAGCCGCTAATGTGCCCGCCCGGGTACCTAGGCAGGCCGGCCTGGGGCGAGTGGAGCAGCCCCCGTGTGTCCCTGAGCGTCCCCCGGTCTTTGGTCGAGAGGGGGTCTCAGCCGCTAGTGTGCCCGCCCGGGTACCTAGGGAGGCCGGCCTGGGGCGAGTGGAGCAGCCCCCGTGTGTCCCTGAGTGTCCCCTGGCGTTTGCTGAAGAGGGGGTCTCAGCCGCTAATGTGCCCGCCTGGGTACCTAGGGAGGCCGGCCTGGGGCGAGTGGAGCAGCCCCCGTGTGTCCCCGAGCGCCCCCCGGTCTCTGGTGGAGAGGGGGTCTCAGCCGCTAATGTGCCCGCCTCAGGGAGTCCGGCCTGGGGCGAGTGGAGCAGCCCCCGTGTGTCCCCGAGTGCCCCCCCGGTCTTTGGTGGAGAGGGGGTCTCAGCCGCTAATGTGCCCGCCTCAGGGAGTCCGGCCTGGGGCGAGTGGAGCAGCCCCCGTGTGTCCCTGAGCGTCCCCCGGTCTTTGGTGGAGAGGGGGTCTCAGCCGCTAATGTGCCCGCCTCAGGGAGGCCGGCCTGGGGCGAGTGGAGCAGCCCCCGTGTGTCCCTGAGCGTCCCCCGGTCTCTGGTGGAGAGGGGGCCTCAGCCGCTAATGTGCCCGCCTCAGGGAGGCCGGCCTGGGGCGAGTGGAGCAGCCCCCGTGTGTCCCTGTGTGTCCCCCGGTCTTTGGTGGAGAGGGGGCCTCAGCCGCTAATGTGCCCGCCTCAGGGAGGCCGGCCTGGGGCGAGTGGAGCAGCCCCCGTGTGTCCCTGAGCGTCCCCCGGTCTTTGGTCGAGAGGGGGTCTCAGCCGCTAATGTGCCCGCCTCAGGGAGGCCGGCCTGGGGCGAGTGGAGCAGCCCCCGTGTGTCCCTGAGCGTCCCCCGGTCTTTGGTGGAGAGGGGGCCTCAGCCGCTAATGTGCCCGCCTCAGGGAGGCCGGCCTGGGGCGAGTGGAGCAGCCCCCGTGTGTCCCTGAGCGTCCCCCGGTCTTTGGTCGAGAGGGGGTCTCAGCCGCTAATGTGCCCGCCTCAGGGAGGCCGGCCTGGGGCGAGTGGAGCAGCCCCCGCGTGTCCCTGAGTGTCCCCTGACGTTTGCTGAAGAGGGGGTCTCAGCCGCTAATGTGCCCGCCTCAGGGAGGCCGGCCTGGTGCGAGTGGAGCAGCCCCCGTGTGTCCCTGAGCGTCCCCCGGTCTTTGGTGGAGAGGGGGCCTCAGCCGCTAATGTGCCCGCCTCAGGGAGTCCGGCCTGGGGCGAGTGGAGCAGCCCCCGTGTGTCCCCGAGCGCCCCCCGGTCTCTGGTGGAGAGGGGGTCTCAGCCGCTAATGTGCCCGCCTCAGGGAGTCCGGCCTGGGGCGAGTGGAGCAGCCCCCGTGTGTCCCCGAGCGCCCCCCGGTCTCTGGTGGAGAGGGGGTCTCAGCCGCTAATGTGCCCGCCCGGGTACCCAGGGAGGCCGGCCTGGGGCGAGTGGAGCAGCCCCCGTGCGTCCCTGAGCGCCCCCCTGGCGTTTGCTCAAGAGGGGGTCCCAGCCGCCAATATGGCCGCCCGGGTACCCGCGGGGGCCGCCCTGGGGCGAGTGGAGCAGCCCCCGTGTGCCCCTGAGCGCCCCCTGGCGTTCGCTGAAGAGGGGGTCTCAGCCGCCAATATGGCCGCCCGGGTGCCCGGGGGAGCGGCCTGGGGTGGCCCTGTGCAGCCTCCGGGCGCCCCTGAGTGTTTTCCAGTATCTGGCCGAGACACCCCCTGACCCTCCGACTGTGTCCGTTTGGAGCGCCTGGTGCCTGGGCACCCCCTGAGTGTTTTTCAGTATCTGGCCGAGACACCCCCTGACCCTCCGACTGTGTCCGTTTTTAGTGCCTGGTGCCTGGGCACAGACCGCGGCAGCTCCCGCTGGCCGCATTGACAGAGTGCTGAAAAAATGACAAAGTCCGAAAATGCCTGAGAACCGGGAAGGGGACAAACCGGCGGCTCCAGGCCGAGCCGGAGTTCCAGGAGGTCGGCATGATTTTGCCGGTTTCCCCATAGGAGGTGCCAAGTTGCCAAAATGGGGGAACTCAAAAAAGCACCCCCGCCAGATGTATGTAGGGGGGCTGGATGGTCGATGGGGAGTGGGTGCCTGGCAGCAGGGGCCACCCCGCGCAGGTGCCCCGGGGGGCCCGCGGGGGGCCCCCGAAGACACCCCCCCCAGCACTCGCTGAAAACCCCGTCCGAGCCGCCCGCGCTGCCCGGAGGGAGTCCCGGGAGGCCGGGCACGGCCCGCAGGTCTCTCCCTCTGCCCCCCGGTGAGGTTTGCACGGGGGGGAAAAGTTTCAAAGTCCCGACGGGGGGCGAGAGACAGTGCGGCGAGGGGTGGCGGGCTGCTCCGCGGACCCGGGGGAAGCCCGGGGAGGGCGGCCTGAGGGCGCGGAGGGCCCCCTGAGAGTGCCTACGGGTAGTAGGTGAGAAACCCTGCCTGTACCTCCCACGGGGCCCGGGCAGGGACCCCGGGAGGCCGGGCAGAGCCCGCAGGTCGCCCCCTTCCCGTCCGATGAAGCTCGCACGGTCAGAAAAGTTTCAAAGTCCCAACGGGGGGAGAGTGTTGACGGCGAGGGGGGTGCAGGCTGCTCCAGGGTCCGGGGGCAGCCCCTGGAGGTCGGCCTGGGGGTGTGGAGGGGCCCCCCTGAGAGCACCCAACAGTAGTTGCTCAAGACCCTGCCTGAGCCTCCGATGTGCCCGGGCATGAACCCCAGGAGGCGGGGAACAGCCGTGGCAGCCCCTGCTGAAGTCCTTGGCAGTTGGCAGAGGCGAGTCTTGGGGAAAAAAACGACAAAGTCCAAACGCTCCAGGCGCCGGCCAGGGGGGCGGACGTGGCTGGCCTGGCCGGCGGGTGCTGCGGCTGCCGGGGCTGAGCCGAGTGTCGATGCATCTCCTGAGAACCGGGAAGGGGACAAACCGGTGGCTCCAGTCCGAGCTGGAGTTCCAGAAGGTCGGCCTGACTCTGGAGGTTTTCCCCCTGGCTTTTCCCCATAGGCCAAAAGGGGGGAAGTCAAAAAAGCACCCCCGGCAGATGTATGCAGAAGGGGCTGGGGGGTGACGGAGAGCGGGCTGTTGGCAGCTGCGTGGTGGCTGCAGGGGTGGGCCTGGGCGGCTGCGGTGGGCCCCCTGAGTGCACCTGCCCGTGGTGGCTGAAAACCCAGGCTGAGCCTCCGATGTGCCCGGGCAGGACCCCAGGAGGCCGGGCACAGAACGCCGGTTGCCCCCCATTGCCGTTTGACGAAGCTTGCACGGTCAGAAAAGTTTCAAAGTCCCAACGGGGAGAGAGTGTTGACGGCGAGGGGGTGCTGGCAGCTCCAGCGGCCGGGGGCAACCGCTGGAGGCTGGGCCCGGACTGCGGCAGCCCCCCTTGCAGTCGAACAAAGTTTGAGGAGACGAGTCATGAAAATGACAAAGTCCAAACGCTCCAGGCGTGCCGTCCAGGGGGGCGGACCCAGCTGGTCGGACCGGCGGGAGCTGCGGCGGCCGGGGAAGAGCCGAGTGTCAATGCAGGTCACGAGAACCGGTATGAGGGTAAACCTGGCCGCTCCGGGCCGAGGCACGGTTCCAGGAGGGCGGAAGGAGCGGGCCCGCTTCCCCTGATAGCGCCGACGGCGGTAAAATAAGGCCTCGCAAAACGTCAGCACGAACACCTTGTCGGGGTATAAGGGAACGAGCGGTGTGCGGTCTTTGACAAAGTGACAGTGTTTCTCAAAAAAGCACCCCCGGCAGATGTGTGCAGACGGGGCTGGCTGGTGTGGGAGAGCGGCGGGCTGTTGGCAGCAGTGTGCTGGCTGCAGGGGTGGCCCGGGGCGGCTGCGGAGGGCCCCCAAAGCGCACCTACCAGTGGTGGCTGAAAACCCCCGCTGAGCCTCCGATGTCCCCGGGCAGGACCCCAGGAGGCCGGGCAGAGCCCGCCGCTTGCCCCCTTGCCGTTTGACGAAGCTTGCACGGTCAGAAAAGTTTCAAAGTCCCCACGGGGGGAGAGTGTTGACGGCGAGGAGGTGCTGGCTGCTCCAGGGGCCGGGGGCAACCCCTGGAGGCTGGGCACGGACTGCGGCAGCCCCCCTTGCAGTCGAACAAAGTTTGAGGAGACAAGTCATGAAAATGACAAAGTCCAAACGCTCCAGGCGCCGGCCTGGGGTGCGGACCCGGCTGGCCGGGGCCGGCGGGAGCTGCGGCGGCCGGGGCTGAGCCGAGTGTCAATGCAGGTCCTGAGAACCGGGAAGGGGACAAACCGGTGGCTCCAGGCCGGGTTGGAGTTCCAGGAGGTCGGCAGGACTCTGGAGGTTTTCCCCTTGGCATTGTCCCATTGGCCACAATGGGGGAAGTCAAAAAAGCACCCCCAGCAGATGTATGCAGAGGGGCTGGCGGGTGACGGAGAGCGGGCAGTTGGCAGCTGTGTGGTGGCTGCAGGAGGTGGGCCTGGGCGGCTGCGGAGGGCCCCCAAAGTGCACCTACCAGAAGGGGCCCAAGACCCAGGCTGAGCCTCCGATGTGCCCGGGCAGGACACCCAGGAGGCGGGGAGCAGCCCCCGCTGAGGTCCATGGCATGTGCCAGAGGCGAGTCTTGGAGAAAAAACGACAAAGTCCAAACGCTCCAGGCGCCGGGCAGGGTGGCGGACCCGGCTGGCCGGGCCGGCGGGGGCTGCGGCTGCCGGGGCTGAGCCGAGTGTCAATGCATGTCCTGAGAACCGGGAAGGGGACAAACCGGTGGCTCCAGGCCGGGTTGGAGTTCCGGGGGGTCGGCCTGACTCTGGAGGTTTTCCCCCTGGCTTTTCCCCATAGGCCAAAACGGGGGGAGCCAAAAAAGCACCCCCAGCAGATGTATGCAGGAGGGGCTGGGGGGTGACGGAGAGCGGGCTGTTGGCAGCCGTGTGCTGGCTGCAGGGGTGGGCCTGGGCGGCTGCGGAGGGCCCCCTGAGTGCACCTGCCAGCGGTGGCTCAACACCCTGGCTGAGCCTCCGATGTCCCCGGGCAGGACCCCAGGAGGCCGGGCAGAGCCCGCCGCTTGCCCCATTGCCGTTTGACGAAGCTTGCACGGTCAGAAAAGTTTCAAAGTCCCAACGGGGAGAGAGCGTTGACGGCGAGGGGGTGCTGGCTGCTCCAGGGGCCGGGGACAACCCCTGGAGGCTGGGCACGGACTGCGGCAGCCCCCCTTGCAGTCGGACAAAGTTTGAGGAGACAAGCCATGAAAATGACAAAGTCCAAACGCTCCAGGCGCCGGCCAGGGGGGCGGACCCGGCTGGCTGGGCCGGCGGGGGCTGCGGCTGCCGGGGCTGAGCCGAGTGTCAATGCAGGTCCTGAGAACCGGGAAGGGGACAAACCGGCGGCTCCAGGCCGAGCTCGAGTTCCAGAAGGTCGGCCTGACTCTGGAGGTTTTCCCCCTGGCTTTTCCCCATAGGCCAAAATGGGGGAAGTCAAAAAAGCACCCCCAGCAGATGTATGCAGAGGGGCTGGGGGGTGATGGGGAGCGGGTGTTTGGCAGCAGTGTGCTGGCTGAAGAGGTGTGCCTGGGCGGCTGCGGAGGGCCCCCTGAGTGCACCTGCCAGCGGTGGCTCAAAACCCTGGCTGAGCCTCCGATGTCCCCGGGCAGGACCCCAGCAGGCCGGGCACAGACCGCAGCCTGCCCCCCTTGCCGTTTGATGAAGCTTGCACGGTCAGAAAAGTTTCAAAGTCCCAACGGGGAGAGAGTGTTGACGCCGAGGGGGTGCTGGCTGCTCCGGTGGCAACCCCTGGAGGCTGGGCACAGACTGCGGCAGCCCCCCTTGCAGTCGAACAAAGTTTGAGGAGACAAGTCATGAAAATGACAAAGTCCAAACTGCTCCAGGCGCCGGCCAGGGGGGGCGGACCCGGCTGGCCGGGCCGGCGGGAGCTGCGGCTGACGGGGTTGAGCCGAGTGTCGATGCATGTCACGAGAACCGGCATGAGGGTAAACCTGGCCGCTCCGGGCCGAGGCACGGTTCCAGGAGGGCGGAAGGAGCGGGCCTGTTTCCCCTGATAGCGCCGACGGCGGTAAAATAAGGCCTCGCAAAACGTCAGCACGAACACCTTGTCGGGGTATAAGGGAACGAGCGGTGTGCGGTCTTTGACAAAGTGACAGTGTGTCTCAAAAAAAGCACCCCCGGCAGATGTGCGCGGACGGGGCTGGCTGGTGACGGAGAGCGGGCTGTTGGCAGCGGTGTGCCGGCTGCAGGGGTGGCCCGGGGCGGCTGCGGAGGGCCCCCTGAGAGCACCTACCAGTAGTTGCTCAACACCCTGGCTGAGCCTCCGATGTCCCCGGGCAGGACCCCAGGAGGCCGGGCACAGACCGCCGGTTGCCCCCCCCATTGCCGTTTGATGAAGCTTGCACGGTCAGAAAAGTTTCAAAGTCCCAACGGGGAGAGAGTGCTGACGGTGAGGGGGTGCTGGCTGCTCCAGGGGCCGGGAGGGAAGCCCTGGAGGTGGGCCTGGGGGTGTGGAGGGGCCCCCTGAGAGCACCTACCAGCAGTTGCTGAAGACCCTGCCTGAGCCTCCGATATCCCCGGGCAGGACCCCAGGAGGCCGGGCACAGACCGCAGCCTGCCCCCTTGCCGTTTGATGAAGCTTGCACGGTCAGAAAAGTTTCAAAGTCCCGACGGGGAGAGAGTGTTGACGGCGAGGGGGTGCTGGCTGCTCCAGGGGCCGGGGGGGGGAACCCCTGGAGGCTGGGCACGGACCGCGGCAGCCCCCCTTGCAGTAGAACAAAGTTTGAGGAGACAAGTCATGAAAATGACAAAGTCCAAACTGCTCCAGGCGCCGGCCAGGGGGGCGGACCCGGCTGGCCTGGCCGGCGGGTGCTGCGGCTGCCGGGGCTGAGCCGAGTGTCGATGCATCTCCTGAGAACCGGGAAGGGGACAGACCAGTAGCTCCAGGCCGAGCTGGAGTTCCAGGAGGTCGGCCTGACTCTGGAGGTTTTCCCCCTGGCTTTTCCCCATAGGCCAAAACGGGGGGAGGCAAAAAAGCACCCCCAGCAGATGTATGCAGAGGGGCTGGGGGGTGATGGAGAGCGGGCTGTTGGCAGCTGTGTGGTGGCTGCAGGGGTGGCCCTGGGCGGCTGAAGAGGGCCCCCTGAGTGCACCTACCAGCAGTAGCTCAAGACCCTGCCTGAGCCTCCGATGTCCCCGGGCAGGACCCCAGGAGGCCGGGCACAGACCGCAGCCTGCCCCCTTGCCGTTTGATGAAGCTTGCACGGTCAGAAAAAGTTTCAAAGTCCCAACGGGGAGAGAGTGTTGACGGCGAGGGGGCGCTGGCTGCTCCAGGGGCCCGGGGCAGCCCCTGGAGGCTGGGCACGGACCGCGGCCGCCCCCCTTGCAGTCGAACAAAGTTTGAGGAGACAAGTCATGAAAATGACAAAGTCCAAACGCTCCAGGCGTGCCGGCCAGGGGTGCGGACCCGGCCGGCCGGGCCGGCGGGGGCTGCGGCTGCCGGGGCTGAGCCGAGTGTCAATGCATGTCCTGAGAACCGGGAAGGGGACAGACCGGTGGCTCTGGGCCGAGCTGGAGTTCCAGGATGTCGGCCTGACTCTGGAGGTTTTCCCCCTGGCTTTTCCCCATAGGCCAAAATGGGGGAAGTCAAAAAAGCACCTCCAGCAGATGTATGCAGAGGGGCTGGCGGGTGACGGAGAGTGGTCTGTTGGCAGCAGTGTGCTGGCTGCATAGGTGTGCATGGGCGTCTGCGTAGGGCCCCCTGAGTGCACCTGCCAGTGGTGGCTGAAAACCCAGGCTGAGCCTCCGATGTGCCCGGGCAGGACCCCAGGAGGCCGGGCACAGACCGCAGCCTGCCCCCTTGCCGTTTGATGAAGCTTGCACGGTCAGAAAAGTTTCAAAGTCCCAACGGGGAGAGAGTGCTGACGGTGAGGGGGGTGCCGGCAGCTCCAGGGGCCGGGGGCAACCCCTGGAGGCTGGGCACGGACTGCGGCAGCCCCCCTGGCAGTCGAACAAGGTTTGAGGAGACAAGTCATGAAAATGACAAAGTCCAAACGCTCCAGGCGTGCCGGCCAGGGGAGCGGACCCGGCCGGCCGGGGCGGCGGGAGCTGCAGCTGCCGGGGCGGAGCCGAGTGTCAACGCAGGTGGTGAGAACCGGTATGAGGGTAATCCTGGTCGCTCCGGGCCGAGCCACGGTTCCAGGAGGGCGGAAGGAGCGCGCCTGTTTCACCTGATAGCGCCGACGGCGGTAAAATAAGGCCTCGCAAAACGTCACCACGAACACCTTGTCGGGGTATAAGGGAACGAGCGGTGTGTGGTCCTTGACAAAGTGACAGTATTTCTCAAAAAAGCACCCCCGGCAGATGTGCGCGGACGGGGCTGGCTGGTGATGGAGAGCGGGCTGTTGGCAGCAGTGCGCTGGCTGCAGGGGTGGCCCAGGGCGGCTGCGGAGGGCCCCCAAAGCGCACCTACCGGTGGTGGCTGAAAACCCAGGCTGAGCCTCCGATGTGCCCCGGGCAGGAACCCAGGAGGCCGGGCACAGACCACAGCTTGCCCCCTTGCCGTCCGATGAAGCTTGCACGGTCAGAAAAAGTTTCAAAGTCCCCACGGAGAGAGAGTGTTGAGGGCGAGGGGGAGCTGGCTGCTCCAGGGGCCGGGGGCAACCCCTGGAGGCTGGGCACACCCCCTTGCAGTCGAACAAAGTTCGAGGAGACAAGTCATGAAAATGACAAAGTCCAAACGCTCCAGGCGCCGGCCAGGGGGGCGGACCCGGCTGGCCGGGCTGGCGGGGGCTGCGGCTGCCGGGGCTGAGCCGAGTGTCGATGCATGTCCTGAGAACCGGGAAGGGGACAAACCAGTAGCTCCAGGCCGAGCTGGAGTTCCAGGAGGTCGGCCTGACTCTGGAGGTTTTCCCCCTGGCTTTTCCCATTGGCCAAAATGGGGGAAGTCAAAAAAGCACCCCCGGCAGATGTATGCAGAGGGGCTGGCTGGTGATGGGGAGCGGGCTGTTGGCAGCGGTGTGCTGGCTGCAGAGGTGTGCATGGGCGGCTGCGGAGGGCCCCCCGAGTGCACCTGCCCGTGGTGGCTGAAAACCCAGGCTGAGCCTCCGATGTGCCCGGGCAGGACCCCAGGAGGCCGGGCACAGAACGCCGGTTGCCCCCTTGCCGTTTGATGAAGCTTGCACGGTCAGAAAAGTTTCAAAGTCCCAACGGGGAGAGAGTGCTGACGGTGAGGGGGGTGCTGGCTGCTCCAGGGGCCGGGAGGGAGGCCCTGGAGGTGGGCCTGGGGGTGTGGCGGGGCCCCCTGAGAGCACCTACCAGCAGTTGCTCAAGACCCTGCCTGAGCCTCCGGTGTTGCAGGGCAGGACACCCATTGGCGGGGAAAAGCAGGTGGCAGCCCCTGCTGAAGTCCTTGGCAGAGATGAGTCTTTGAAAAAAATGACAAAGTCCAAACTGCTCCAGGCGCCGGTCAGGGGGGCGGACCCGGCTGGCCGGGCCGACGGGAGCTGCGGCGGCTGGGGAAGAGCCGAGTGTCAAGGCATGTCCTGAGAACCGGGAAGGGGGCAAACCAGTAGCTCCAGGCCGGGCTAGGGTTCCAGGAGGTCGGCCTGACTCTGGAGGTTTTCCCCCTGGCTTTTCCCCATAGGCCAACATGGGGGAAGTCAAAAAAGCACCCCCGGCAGATGTATGCAGAGGGGCTGGGGGGTGACGGGGAGCGGGCTGTTGGCAGCAGTGTGCTGGCTGCAGAGGGCCCCCGAGGTGCTGCACCTACCAGTAGTTGCTCAAGACCCCCCATGACCCTCCGGTGTTGCAGGTCAGGACACCCATTGGCGGGGAACAGCAGGTGGCAGCCCCTGCTGAAGTCGTTGGCAGGGATGAGTCTTTGAAAAAACGACAAAGTCCAAACGCTCCAGGCGTGCCGGCCAGGGTGGCGGACCCGGCTGGCTGGGCCGGCGGGAGCTGCGGCTGCCGGGGCTGAGCCGAGTGTCGATGTATGTCGTGAGAACCGGTATGAGGGTAATCCTGGTCGCTCCGGGCCGAGGCACGGTTCCAGGAGGGCGGAAGGAGCGGGCCCGTTTCCCCTGATAGCGCCGACGGCGGTAAATTAGGGCCTCGCAAAACGTCAGGACGAACACCTTTTTTGCATATAAGGGAACGAGCGGTGTGCGGTCCTTGACAAAGTGACTATTTCTCAATGTGCTGAGGAGTGGGGACCGCTCAAAGTCAAAGCACCGCGGCCGCCCCTCTGCCACCTCCCTGGGAGCAGAGTCATCGAGCGCGAGTGTCCCCACTCCGCCTGTCCAGGCCGCGGGGCCGACAGGCTGGCTGGCTGCCCGGGCAGACCCCGCTCTCCGAGCGGCCGGGCCCCAACGTTCGAGAGGTGTAGGAAGCCACCTTGGGGGTGCTGCGGAGGCCCCCCTGACACCGCCTCCAAGCCCTTGCTGAGAGCCCTGTCCTAGCTGCCTGCGCGGGCAGGCGGGACCCCCCAGTAGGCCGTGCACAGCCCGCGGCAGCCACTGCTGAAGCCCAGGGCAGTTGGCAGAGATGAGTCTTTGAGGAAAAACGACAAAGTCCAAACGCTCCAGGCGCCGGCCAGGGGTGCGGACCCGGCTGGACGGGCCGGCGGGAGCTGCGGCGGCTTGGGAAGAGCCGAGTGTCAATGCATGTCCTGAGAACCGGAAAGGGGACAAACTAGTAGCTCCAGGCCGGGATGGAGTTCCAGGAGGTGGGCCTGACTCCGGAGGTTTTCCCCTTGGCATTTTCCCATTGGCCACAATGGGGGAAGTCAAAAAAGCACCCCCAGCAGATGTATGCAGAGGGGCTGGCTGGTGATGGGGAGCGGGCTGTTGGCAGCGGTGTGCTGGCTGCAGAGGTGTGCATGGGCGGCTGCGGAGGGCCCCCCGAGTGCACCTGCCCGTGGTGGCTGAAAACCCAGGCTGAGCCTCCGATGTGCCCGGGCAGGACCCCAGGAGGCCGGGCACAGAACGCCGGTTGCCCCCTTGCCGTTTGATGAAGCTTGCACGGTCAGAAAAGTTTCAAAGTCCCAACGGGGAGAGAGTGCTGACGGTGAGGGGGGTGCTGGCTGCTCCAGGGGCCGGGAGGGAGGCCCTGGAGGTGGGCCTGGGGGTGTGGCGGGGCCCCCTGAGAGCACCTACCAGCAGTTGCTCAAGACCCTGCCTGAGCCTCCGGTGTTGCAGGGCAGGACACCCATTGGCGGGGAAAAGCAGGTGGCAGCCCCTGCTGAAGTCCTTGGCAGAGATGAGTCTTTGAAAAAAATGACAAAGTCCAAACTGCTCCAGGCGCCGGTCAGGGGGGCGGACCCGGCTGGCCGGGCCGACGGGAGCTGCGGCGGCTGGGGAAGAGCCGAGTGTCAAGGCATGTCCTGAGAACCGGGAAGGGGGCAAACCAGTAGCTCCAGGCCGGGCTAGGGTTCCAGGAGGTCGGCCTGACTCTGGAGGTTTTCCCCCTGGCTTTTCCCCATAGGCCAACATGGGGGAAGTCAAAAAAGCACCCCCGGCAGATGTATGCAGAGGGGCTGGGGGGTGACGGGGAGCGGGCTGTTGGCAGCAGTGTGCTGGCTGCAGAGGGCCCCCGAGGTGCTGCACCTACCAGTAGTTGCTCAAGACCCCCCATGACCCTCCGGTGTTGCAGGTCAGGACACCCATTGGCGGGGAACAGCAGGTGGCAGCCCCTGCTGAAGTCGTTGGCAGGGATGAGTCTTTGAAAAAACGACAAAGTCCAAACGCTCCAGGCGTGCCGGCCAGGGTGGCGGACCCGGCTGGCTGGGCCGGCGGGAGCTGCGGCTGCCGGGGCTGAGCCGAGTGTCGATGTATGTCGTGAGAACCGGTATGAGGGTAATCCTGGTCGCTCCGGGCCGAGGCACGGTTCCAGGAGGGCGGAAGGAGCGGGCCCGTTTCCCCTGATAGCGCCGACGGCGGTAAATTAGGGCCTCGCAAAACGTCAGGACGAACACCTTTTTTGCATATAAGGGAACGAGCGGTGTGCGGTCCTTGACAAAGTGACTATTTCTCAATGTGCTGAGGAGTGGGGACCGCTCAAAGTCAAAGCACCGCGGCCGCCCCTCTGCCACCTCCCTGGGAGCAGAGTCATCGAGCGCGAGTGTCCCCACTCCGCCTGTCCAGGCCGCGGGGCCGACAGGCTGGCTGGCTGCCCGGGCAGACCCCGCTCTCCGAGCGGCCGGGCCCCAACGTTCGAGAGGTGTAGGAAGCCACCTTGGGGGTGCTGCGGAGGCCCCCCTGACACCGCCTCCAAGCCCTTGCTGAGAGCCCTGTCCTAGCTGCCTGCGCGGGCAGGCGGGACCCCCCAGTAGGCCGTGCACAGCCCGCGGCAGCCACTGCTGAAGCCCAGGGCAGTTGGCAGAGATGAGTCTTTGAGGAAAAACGACAAAGTCCAAACGCTCCAGGCGCCGGCCAGGGGTGCGGACCCGGCTGGACGGGCCGGCGGGAGCTGCGGCGGCTTGGGAAGAGCCGAGTGTCAATGCATGTCCTGAGAACCGGAAAGGGGACAAACTAGTAGCTCCAGGCCGGGATGGAGTTCCAGGAGGTGGGCCTGACTCCGGAGGTTTTCCCCTTGGCATTTTCCCATTGGCCACAATGGGGGAAGTCAAAAAAGCACCCCCAGCAGATGTATGCAGAGGGGCTGGCTGGTGATGGGGAGCGGGCTGTTGGCAGCGGTGTGCTGGCTGCAGAGGTGTGCATGGGCGGCTGCGGAGGGCCCCCTGAGTGCACCTGCCCGTGGTGGCTGAAAACCCAGGCTGAGCCTCCGATGTGCCCGGGCAGGACCCCAGGAGGCCGGGCACAGAACGCCGGTTGCCCCCTTGCCGTTTGACGAAGCTTGCACGGTCAGAAAAGTTTCAAAGTCCCAATGGGGAGAGAGTGGTGACGGCGAGGGGGTGCTGGCTGCTCCAGGGGCCGGGGGCAACCCCTGGAGGCTGGGCACGGACCGCGGCCGCCCCCCTTGCAGTCGGACAATGTCTGAGGAGACAAGTCATGAAAATGACAAAGTCCAAACGCTCCAGGCGTGCCGGCCAGGGGTGCGGACCCGGCTGGCCGGGCCGGCGGGGGCTGCAGCTGCCGGTGCTGAGCCGAGTGTCAGTGCAGGTCCTGAGAACCGGGAAGGGGACAAACCGGTGGCTCCAGGCCGAGCTCTAGTTCCAGGAGGTCGGCCTGACTCTGGAGGTTTTCCCCTTGGCTTTTCCCCATAGGCCAAAAGGGGGGAAGTCAAAAAAGCACCCCCGCCAGATGTATGCAGAAGGGGCTGGCTGGTGATGGGGAGCGGGCTGTTGGCAGCGGTGTGCTGGCTGCAGAGGTGTGCATGGGCGGCTGCGGAGGGCCCCCTGAGTGCACCTGCCCGTGGTGGCTGAAAACCCAGGCTGAGCCTCCGATGTGCCCGGGCAGGACCCCAGGAGGCCGGGCACAGAACGCCGGTTGCCCCCTTGCCGTTTGACGAAGCTTGCACGGTCAGAAAAGTTTCACAGTCCCAACGGGGAGAGAGTGCTGACGGTGAGGGGGTGCTGGCTGCTCCAGGGGCCGGGAGGGAGGCCCTGGATGTGGGCCTGGGGGTGTGGAGGGGCCCCCTGAGAGCACCTACCAGCAGTTGCTCAAGACCCTGCCTGAGCCTCCGGTGTTGCAGGGTAGGACACCCATTGGCGGGGAACAGCAGGTGGCAGCCCCTGCTGAAGTCCTTGGCAGTTGGCAGAGATGAGTCTTGGAGAAAAAAAACGACAAAGTCCAAACTGCTCCGGGCGCCGGTCAGGGGGGCGGACCCGGCTGGCCGGGCCGAGGGGAGCTGCGGCGGCTGGGGAAGAGCCGAGTGTCAAGGCATGTCCTGAGAACCGGGAAGGGGGCAAACCAGTAGCTCCAGGCCGAGCTGGAGTTCCAGGAGGTTGGCCTGACTCTGGAGGTTTTCCCCCTGGCTTTTCCCCATAGGCCAAAATGGGGGAAGTCAAAAAAGCACCCCCGCCAGATGTATGCAGAAGGGGCTGGCTGGTGATGGGGAGCGGGCTGTTGGCAGCAGTGTGCTGGCTGCAGAGGGCCCCCGAGGTGCTGCACCTACCAGTAGTTGCTCAAGACCCCCCCTGACCCTCCGGTGTTGCAGGGCAGGACACCCAGGAGGCGGGGAACAGCCGTGGCAGCCCCTGCTGAATCCCACGGCAGTTGGCAGAGATGAGTCTTTGAGAAAAACGACAAAGTCCAAACGCTCCAGGCGCCGGCCACGGAGGGCGGACCCGGCTGGCCGGGCCGGCGGGAGCTGCGGCGGCTGGGGCTGAGCCGAGTGTCGATGCTTGTCGTGAGAACCGGTATGAGGGTAATCCTGGGCCCTCGGGGCCGAGGCACGGTTCCAGGAAGGCGGAAGGAGCGGGCCTGTTCCCCCTGATAGCGCCGACGGCGGTAAATTAAGGCCTCGCAAAACGTCAGGACGAACACCTTTTTTGCATATAAGGGAACGAGCGGTGTGCGGTCTTTGACAAAGTGACTATTTCTCAGAGTGCTGGGAAGGGAGTGGGGGCCGCTCAAAGTCAAAGCACCGCGGCCGCCCCTCTGCCACCTCCCTGGGAGCAGAGTCATCGAGCGCGAGTGTCCCCACTCCGCCTGTCCAGGCCGCGGGGCCGACAGGCCGGCTGGCTGCCCGGGTAGACCCCGCTCTCCGAGCGGCCGGGCGCCACGTTCAAGAGGTGTACGAAGCCACCTGTGGGGGGTCTGCGGAGGCCCCCCTGAGAGCGCTGATAACCCTGTCCTAGCTGCCTGCGCGGGCAGGCGGGACTCCCCCAGGAGGCCGTGCACAGCCCGCGGCAGCCACTGCTGAAGCCCAGGGCAGTTGGCAGAGATGAGTCTTTGAAAAAACGACAAAGTCCAAACGCTCCAGGCGCCGGCCACGGGGGGCGGACCCGGCTGGCCGGGCCGGCGGGAGCTGCGGCTGCCGGGGCTGAGCCGAGTGTCAATGCATGTCGTGAGAACCGGTATGAGGGTAATCCTGGTCGCTCCGGGCCGAGGCACGGTTCCAGGAGGGCGGAAGGAGCGGGCCCGTTTCCCCTGATAGCGCCGACGGCGGTAAATTAGGGCCTCGCAAAACGTCAGGACGAACACCTTTTTTGCATATAAGGGAACGAGCGGTGTGCGGTCTTTGACAAAGTGACTATTTCTCAATGTGCGGAGTGGGGACCGCTCAAAGTCAAAGCACCGCGGCCGCCCCTCTGCCACCTCCCTGGGAGCAGAGTCATCGAGCGCGAGGGTCCCCACTCCGCCTGTGCAGGCCGCGGGGCCGACAGGCTGGCTGGCTGCCCGGGCGACCCCCCTCCGAGATGCCGGGCCGGGGCAGACTGTGCAAACGCGCGCGGGCGTGTTTTCTTCCCCTGGGGTGGAGCCCTTCCACCCCACGCCGTCCGAGGCCCGTTGGCCTCGGGCGGCCTGCCTCCGAGAGTGGGAGAGAGACGGAGGACGGCGGCCCGCGGCGGCGCGAGGCGTCCCCGTTGCTCCACCACGACTGCCAGCCGGTCGATCCTACCGGTAGCCTGGGCTTGTCTCCGCTCCGCCTGTCCAGGCCGCGGGGCCCACAGGCGGCTTGCCTGGGAAGACCCCGCTCTCACCGAGCGGCCGGGCGCCACGTTCAAGAGGTGTACGAAGCCACCTGTGGGGGGTCTGCGGAGGCCCCCCTGAGAGCGCTGATAACCCTGTCCTAGCTGCCTGCGCGGGCAGGCGGGACCCCCAAGAGGCCGGGCACAGCCCGCGGCAGCCCCCGCCGAAGTCCACGGCAGTTGGCAGAGACGAGTCTTGGAGAGAAAACGACAAAGTCCAGACGCTCCAGGCGCCGGCCAGGGGTGCGGACCCGGCTGGCCGGGCCGGCGGGAGCTGCGGCTGCCGGGGCCGAGCCGAGTGTCGACGCATGTCGTGAGAACCGGTATGAGGGTAATCCTGGGCCCTCGGGGCCGAGCTACGGTTCCATGAAGGCGGAAGGAGCGGGCCTGTTTCCCCTGATAGCGCCGACGACGGTAAAATAAGGGCTCGCAAAACGTCAGGACGAACACCTTTTTTGCATATAAGGGAACGAGCGGTGTGCGGTCTTTGACAAAGTGACTATTTCTCAGAGTGCTGGAGTGGGGACCGCTCAAAGTCAAAGCACCGCGGCCGCCCCTCTGCCACCTCCCTGGGAGCAGAGTCATAGAGCGCAAGTGTCCCCACTCCGCCTGTGCAGGCCGCGGGGCCAACAGGCTGGCTGGCTGGCTGCCCGGGCGACCCCCCTCCGAGATGCCGGGCTGAGGCGTAGGCAGCCGCCTCCATCACCACCACCCAAGGCGAGAGAGTGGGTCAACGGGAGAGCCGTCGCGGCCGGGGGACCCTCGCCGCGCCCATGTCCGGGGAAGGACCACAAGGGCCCTGCTCCCCGGCGCCCCGGCGAGCGGGTTCACCCTCGGCGCGTACGGCTCTCGAGGATGGGGAAGGGACGCGCGTGGGCGTCCCTCCCGTCCCCCGCGGAAGAAGGCGAGCGACTCTGCGCGTCGGGACACCCCGCGGAGCCCCCTGCGGGGGGAGTACTCCGGGGGAGAAGCGTGGCGCAGGGGGTGCAGCCCTTTCCCAGGCCACCGTGCGACGGCGTCGGTGGGGCCGACGCCGAGAGAGAGAACGATCCGGGCTCTCCCGCCTCAGGGCGGCCGAGAGCGGGGCCACGGGCCCCACGTTTGGTGACGGTTTTCCCGAAAGCGAAGGACCCCCGCCTGTCCCCTCGGGCTCCGGCCGATGCGGGCGGTCCAGGGCGGGGATAGGGGACGGCGGCCTGCGGACGACGCGCTTTATCCCCAGAAGGAGCGAGGCATGAGGGGGTGTTCCACCCCCGCCGGCCGGTCTCGCTCCTTCTCCGGGCTACGCCTCGGCGGAGTAAAGACCCCCGGGTCAACGCTCCCGCGTCCGGGTGCCGCCGCGCGTCCCCTTCCCGCGGGGGGTGGATCCCTTCCACCCCTGGCCGTCCGAGGCCCGTGCGCCTCGGGCGGCCTCCCTTCCGAGAGAGGGAGAGAGAGACGGAGGACGGTGGTCCGCGACGGCGCGAGACGTCCAAGTTGTGTTCCCCACGGCGGCTACCCGGTCGATCCCGCCCGCCGGTAGCCTTGGCTTGCCCCCACTCCGCCTGTCCAGGCCGCGTGGCCGACAGGCTGTTTGCCCGGGTAGACCCTGCTCTCACCGAGCGGCCGGGCCCCAACGTTCAAGAGGTGTACGGAAGCCACCTTGGGGTGGAGCCCTTCCACCCCTGGCCGTCCGAGGCCCGTGCGCCTCGGGCGGCCTCCCTTCCGAGAGAGGGAGAGAGAGACGGAGGACGGTGGTCCGCGACGGCGCGAGACGTCCAAGTTGTGTTCCCCACGGCGGCTACCCGGTCGATCCCGCCCGCCGGTAGCCTTGGCTTGCCCCCGCTCCGCCTGTCCAGGCCGCGTGGCCGACGGGCTGTTTGCCCGGGTAGACCCCGCTCTCACCGAGCGGCCGGGCCCCAACGTTCAAGAGGTGTACGGAAGCCACCTTGGGGTGGAGCCCTTCCACCCCTGGCCGTCCGAGGCCCGTGCGCCTCGGGCGGCCTCCCTTCCGAGAGAGGGAGAGAGAGACGGAGGACGGTGGTCCGCGACGGCGCGAGACGTCCAAGTTGTGTTCCCCACGGCGGCTACCCGGTCGATCCCGCCCGCCGGTAGCCTTGGCTTGTCCCCGCTCCGCCTGTCCAGGCCGCGGGGCCGACGGGCTGTCTGCCCGGGTAGACCCCGCTCTCACCGAGCGGCCGGGCCCCAACGTTCAAGAGGTGTACGGAAGCCACCTTGGGGTGGAGCCCTTCCACCCCTGGCCGTCCGAGGCCCGTGCGCCTCGGGCGGCCTCCCTTCCGAGAGAGGGAGAGAGAGACGGAGGACGGTGGTCCGCGACGGCGCGAGACGTCCAAGTTGTGTTCCCCACGGCGGCTACCCGGTCGATCCCGCCCGCCGGTAGCCTTGGCTTGCCCCCACTCCGCCTGTCCAGGCCGCGTGGCCGACAGGCTGTTTGCCCGGGTAGACCCTGCTCTCACCGAGCGGCCGGGCCCCAACGTTCAAGAGGTGTACGGAAGCCACCTTGGGGTGGAGCCCTTCCACCCCTGGCCGTCCGAGGCCCGTGCGCCTCGGGCGGCCTCCCTTCCGAGAGAGGGAGAGAGAGACGGAGGACGGTGGTCCGCGACGGCGCGAGACGTCCAAGTTGTGTTCCCCACGGCGGCTACCCGGTCGATCCCGCCCGCCGGTAGCCTTGGCTTGCCCCCGCTCCGCCTGTCCAGGCCGCGTGGCCGACGGGCTGTTTGCCCGGGTAGACCCCGCTCTCACCGAGCGGCCGGGCCCCAACGTTCAAGAGGTGTACGGAAGCCACCTTGGGGTGGAGCCCTTCCACCCCTGGCCGTCCGAGGCCCGTGCGCCTCGGGCGGCCTCCCTTCCGAGAGAGGGAGAGAGAGACGGAGGACGGTGGTCCGCGACGGCGCGAGACGTCCAAGTTGTGTTCCCCACGGCGGCTACCCGGTCGATCCCGCCCGCCGGTAGCCTTGGCTTGTCCCCGCTCCGCCTGTCCAGGCCGCGGGGCCGACGGGCTGTCTGCCCGGGTAGACCCCGCTCTCACCGAGCGGCCGGGCCCCAACGTTCAAGAGGTGTACGGAAGCCACCTTGGGGTGGAGCCCTTCCACCCCTGGCCGTCCGAGGCCCGTGCGCCTCGGGCGGCCTCCCTTCCGAGAGAGGGAGAGAGAGACGGAGGACGGTGGTCCGCGACGGCGCGAGACGTCCAAGTTGTGTTCCCCACGGCGGCTACCCGGTCGATCCCGCCCGCCGGTAGCCTTGGCTTGTCCCCGCTCCGCCTGTCCAGGCCGCGGGGCCGACGGGCTGTCTGCCCGGGTAGACCCCGCTCTCCGAGCGGCCGGGCCCCAACGTTCAAGAGGTGTACGGAAGCCACCTTGGGGGGGCTGCGGTGCCCCCCTCCCCGAGAGTGCCTCCCAGGCCGAGGGAGCCCGGCGGTCGAGTGTCGTAGGAAAGCGCGTGCCACGGCTGTGTCGGTCACAGGGGCCAGAGGTAGTTTGGGCAACGGCTTAGATCCGTATGAAGCTCATCCTTTCCGGCCTGTTCTGGCGGCGGCTAGGCGTGCGCGCACGGCACGACGCCCCTGGCTCCAGCGATGCGACGGCGCCCCGCACCCCACTCTCCGGGCCGAGCAGAGTGGCCGCTCTCGCTCCTTGGAGCAGAGCCCCCGAGTGCAAGTGTCCCCGCTCCGCCTGTCCAGGCCGCGGGGCCGACAGGCTGTCTGCCCGGGTAGACCCCGCTCTCCGAGCGGCCGGGCGCCACGTTCAAGAGGTGTACGAAGCCACCTTGGGGGGCTGCGGTGCCCCCCGCCCCGAGAGTGCCTCCCAGGCCGAGGGGAGCCTGGCGGTCGAGTGTCGTAGGAAAGCGCTGTGCGCGGCTGTGTCGGTCACACGGGCCAGAGTTAGTTTGGGCAACGGCTTAGATCCGTATGCAGCTCAACCTTTCCGGCCTGTTCTGGCGGCGGCTAGGCGCGCGCGAACGTCACGACGCCCCTGGTTCCAGCGAGGCGACGGCGCCCCGCACCCCGCTCTCCGGGCCGTGCAGAGCGGCCGCTCTCGCTCCTTGGAGCAGAGCCCCCGAGCGCAAGAGTCCCCGCTCCGCCTGTCCAGGCCGCGGGGCCGACAGGCTGTCTGCCCGGGTAGACCCCGCTCTCCGAGCGGCCGGGCCCCAACGTTCAAGAGGTGTACGGAAGCCACCTTGGGGGGGCTGCGGTGCCCCCCGCCCCGAGAGTGCCTCCCAGGCCGAGGGAGCCCGGCGGTCGAGTGTCGTAGGAAAGCGCGTGCGCGGCTGTGTCGGTCACACGGGCCAGAGTTAGTTTGGGCAACGGCTTAGATCCGTATGCAGCTCAACCTTTCCGGCCTGTTCTGGCGGCGGCTAGGCGTGCGCGCACGGCACGACGCCCCTGGCTCCAGCGATGCGACGGCGCCCCGCACCCCACTCTCCGGGCCGAGCAGAGTGGCCGCTCTCGCTCCTTGGAGCAGAGCCCCCGAGCGCAAGTGTCCCCGCTCCGCCTGTCCAGGCCGCGGGGCCAACAGGCTGTCTGCCCGGGTAGACCCCGCTCTCCGAGCGGCCGGGCGCCACGTTCAAGAGGTGTACGAAGCCACCTTGGGGGGCTGCGGTGCCCCCCGCCCCGAGAGTGCCTCCCAGGCCGAGGGAGCCCGGCGGTCGAGTGTCGTAGGAAAGCGCGCGCGCGGCTGTGTCACACGGGCCAGAGTTAGTTTGGGCAACGGCTTAGATCCGTATGCAGCTCAACCTTTCTGGCCTGTTCTGGCGGCGGCTAGGCGCGCGCGAACGTCACGACGCCCCTGGTTCCAGCGAGGCGACGGCGCCCCGCACACAACTCTCCGGGCCGAGCAGAGCCCCCGAGCGCAAGAGTACCTGCTCCGCCTGCCCAGGCCGCGGGGCCGACAGGCTGTCTGCCCGGGTAGACACCGCTCTCTCCGAGCGGCCGGGCCGCAACGTTCAAGAGGTGTACGAAGCCACCTTGGGGGGCTGCGGAGCCCCCCCTCCCCATGAGAGCGCCTCACAGGCTTTGCTGATAACCCCGTCCTAGCTGCCTGCGCGGGCAGGCGGGACCCCCAGGAGGCCGCGCATAGCCCGCGGCAGCCACCGCTGAAGTCCACAGCAGTTGGCAGATAGGAGTCTTGGAGAAAAAAACGACAAAGTGCAAACGCTCCAAGCGCCGACCAGGGGTGCGTACCTGGCTGGCCGGGCCGGCGGGA
>NW_027102588.1:55000-65000 GCF_035609145.1 Eleutherodactylus coqui | reverse complement strand
CCCTTAGCATTTCCCCATAGGCCAAAAGGGGGGAAGTCAAAAAAGCACCCCCGGCAGATGTATGCAGAAGGGGCTGGGGGGTGACGGAGAGCGGGCTGTTGGCAGCTGCGTGGTGGCTGCTGGCAGCCGTGTGCTGGCTGCAGGGGTGGGCCTGGGCGGCTGCCGAGGGCCCCCGTAGTGCACCTACCAGCGGTGGTTGAAGACATTGCCTGAGCCTCCGATGTGCCCGGGCAGGACACCCGGGAGGCGGGGAACAGCCCCCGCTGAAGTCCATGGCATGTGCCAGAATCGAGTCTTGGAGAAAAAGTGACAAAGTCCAAACGCTCCAGGCGCCGGCCAGGGCGGTTGACCCCGGCTGGCCGGGCCGGCGGGAGCTGCGGCTGCCGGGGCTGAGCCGAGTGTCGATGCATGTCGTGAGAACCGGGAAGGGGACAAACCTGTGGCTCCAGGCCGGGTTGGAGTTCCAGGAGGTCGGCCTGACTCTGGACGTTTTCCCCTTAGCATTTCCCCATAGGCCAAAACGGGGGAAGTCAAAAAAGCACCCCCGCCAGATGTATGCAGAGTTGGGCTGGGGGGTGACGGGGAGCGGGCTGTTGGCAGCTGTGTGGTGGCTGCAGGGGTGGGCCTGGGCGGCTGCGGAGGGCGCCTTCAGAGTGCACCTACCAGTAGGGGCTCAAGACCCAGGCTGAGCCTCCGATGTGCCCGGGCAGGACACCCAGGAGGCGGGGAGCAGACACCCCCGCTGAAGCCCACGGCAGTTGGCAGAGATGAGTCTTGGAGAAAAAAAACGACAAAGTCCAAACGCTCCAGGCGCTGGCCAGGGGTGCGGACCGGGCCGGCCGGGCCGGCGGGGGCTGCGGCTGCCGGGGCTGAGCCGAGTGTTGATGCATGTCCTGAGAACCGGGAAGGGGACAGACCGGTGGCTCCAGGCCGGGTTGGAGTTCCAGGAGGTCGGCCTGACTCTGGAGGTTTCCCCCCTGGCTTTTCCCCATAGGCCAAAAGGGGGGAAGTCAAAAAAGCACCCCCGCCAGATGTATGCAGAGTTGGGCTGGGGGGTGACGGGGAGCGGGCTGTTGGCAGCTGTGTGGTGGCTGCTGGCAGCCGTGTGCTGGCTGCAGGGGTGGGCCTGGGCGGCTGCCGAGGGCCCCCGTAGTGCACCTACCAGCAGTAGCTCAAGACCCAGGCTGACCCTCCGATGTGCCCGGGCAGGACACCCAGGAGGCGGGGAGCAGCCCCCGCTGAAGCCCACGTCAGTTGGCAGAGACGGGTCTTTGAGAAAAAATGACAAAGTCCAAACGCTCCAGGCGCTGGCCAGGGATGCGGACCGGGCTGGCCGGGCCGGCGGGGGCTGCGGCTGCCGGGGCTGAGCCGAGTGTTGATGCATGTCGTGAGAACCGGGAAGGGGACAAACCTGTGGCTCCAGGCCGGGTGGGAGTTCCAGGAGGTCGGCCTGACTCTGGAGGTTTTCCCCTTAGCTTTTCCCCATAGGCCAAAAGGGGGGAAGTCAAAAAAGCACCCCCAGCAGATGTATGCAGGAGGGGCTGGGGGGTGACGGAGAGCGGGCTGTTGGCAGCTGTGTGGTGGCTGCTGGCAGCCGTGTGCTGGCTGCAGGGGTGGGCCTGGGCGGCTGCCGAGGGCCCCCGAAGCGCACCTACCAGCAGTAGCTCAAGACCCAGGCTGAGCCTCCGATGTGCCCGGGCAGGACACCCAGGAGGCGGGGAGCAGCCCCCGCTGAAGTCCATGGCATGTGCCAGAGGCGAGTCTTGGAGAAAAAACGACAAAGTCCAAACGCTCCAGGCGTGCAGGCCAGGGGTGCGGACCGGGCTGGCCGGGCCGGCGGGAGCTGCGGCTGCCGGGGCTGAGCCGAGTGTTGATGCATGTCGTGAGAACCGGGAAGGGGACAAACCTGTGGCTCCAGGCCGGGTGGGAGTTCCAGTAGGTCGGCCTGACTCTGGAGGTTTTCCCCTTGGCATTTCCCCATTGGCCAAAACGGGGGAAGTCAAAAAAGCACCCCCGGCAGATGTATGCAGGAGGGGCTGGGGGGTGATGGCGAGCGGGCTGTTGGCAGCTGTGTGGTGGCTGCTGGCAGCCGTGTGCTGGCTGCAAGGGTGGGCCTGGGCGGCTGCGGAGGGCCCCCCCGAGTGCACCTACCAGTAGGGGCTGAAGACCCAGGCTGAGCCTCCGATGTGCCCGGGCAGGACACCCAGGAGGCGGGGAGCAGCCCCCGCTGAAGCCCAGGGCAGTTGGCACAGATGGGTCTTTGAGAAAAAACGACAAAGTCCAAACGCTCCAGGCGCTGGCCAGGGGTGCGGACCCGGCTGGCCGGGCCGGCGGGGGCTGCAGCTGCCGGGGTTGAGCCGAGTGTCAGTGCAGGTCCTGAGAACCGGGAAGGGGACAAACCGGTGGCTCCAGGCCGGGTTGGAGTTCCATGAGGTCGGCCTGACTCTGGAGGTTTTCCCCCTGGCTTTTCCCCATAGGCCAAAAGGGGGGAAGTCAAAAAAGCACCCCCAGCAGATGTATGCAGAGTTGGGCTGGGGGGTGACGGAGAGCGGGCTGTTGGCAGCTGTGTGGTGGCTGCTGGCAGCCGTGTGCTGGCTGCAGGGGTGGGCCTGGGCGGCTGCGGAGGGCCCCCTGAGTGCACCTGCCAGCGGTGGCTCAAGACATTGCCTGAGCCTCCGATGTGCCCGGGCAGGACACCCAGGAGGCGGGGAGCAGCCCCCGCTGAGGTCCATGGCATGTGCCAGAGGTGAGTCTTGGAGAAAAAAAACGACAAAGTCCAAACGCTCCAGGCGCCGGGCAGGGTGGCGGACCCGGCTGGCCGGGCTGGCGGGGGCTGCGGCGGCCGGGGCTGAGCCGAGTGTCGATGCATGTCCTGAGAACCGGGAAGGGGACAAACCGGTGGCTCCAGGCCGGGTTGGAGTTCCATGAGGTCGGCCTGACTCTGGAGGTTTCCCCCCTGGCTTTTCCCCATAGGCCAAAAGGGGGGAAGTCAAAAAAGCACCCCCAGCAGATGTATGCAGAGGGGCTGGTGGGTGATGGATAGTGGGCTGTTGGCAGCTGTGTGGTGGCTGCTGGCAGCCGTGTGCTGGCTGCAGGGGTGGGCCTGGGCGGCTGCGGAGGGCCCCCGTAGTGCACCTACCAGTAGGGGGCTCGAGACCCAGGCTGAGCCTCCGATGTGCCCGGGCAGGACACCCAGGAGGCGGGGAGCAGCCCCCGCTGAGGTCCATGGCATGTGCCAGAGGTGAGTCTTGGAGAAAAAAAACGACAAAGTCCAAACGCTCCAGGCGCCGGGCAGGGTGGCGGACCCGGCTGGCCGGGCTGGCGGGGGCTGCGGCGGCCGGGGCTGAGCCGAGTGTCGATGCATGTCCTGAGAACCGGGAAGGGGACAAACCGGTGGCTCCAGGCCGGGTTGGAGTTCCATGAGGTCGGCCTGACTCTGGAGGTTTTCCCCCTGGCTTTTCCCCATAGGCCAAAAGGGGGGAAGTCAAAAAAGCACCCCCAGCAGATGTATGCAGAGTTGGGCTGGGGGGTGACGGAGAGCGGGCTGTTGGCAGCTGTGTGGTGGCTGCTGGCAGCCGTGTGCTGGCTGCAGGGGTGGGCCTGGGCGGCTGCGGAGGGCCCCCTGAGTGCACCTGCCAGCGGTGGCTCAAGACATTGCCTGAGCCTCCGATGTGCCCGGGCAGGACACCCAGGAGGCGGGGAGCAGCCCCCGCTGAGGTCCATGGCATGTGCCAGAGGTGAGTCTTGGAGAAAAAAAACGACAAAGTCCAAACGCTCCAGGCGCCGGGCAGGGTGGCGGACCCGGCTGGCCGGGCTGGCGGGGGCTGCGGCGGCCGGGGCTGAGCCGAGTGTCGATGCATGTCCTGAGAACCGGGAAGGGGACAAACCGGTGGCTCCAGGCCGGGTTGGAGTTCCATGAGGTCGGCCTGACTCTGGAGGTTTCCCCCCTGGCTTTTCCCCATAGGCCAAAGCGGGGGAAGTCAAAAATGCACCCCCAGCAGATGTATGCAGAGGGGCTGGCTGGTGATGGGGAGCGGGCTGTTGGCAGCGGTGTGCTGGCTGCAGAGGGCCCCCGAGGTGCTGCACCTACCAGTAGTTGCTCAAGACCCCCCCTGACCCTCTGGTGTTGCAGGGCAGGAAACCCAGGAGGCGGGGAACAGCCCGTGGCAGCCCCTGCTGAATCCCACGGCAGTTGGCAGAGATGAGTCTTTGAGAAAAATGACAAAGTCCAAACGCTCCAGGCGTGCCGGCCAGGGGGGCGGACCCGGCTGGCCGGGCCGGCGGGAGCTGCGGCTGCCGGGGCTGAGCCGAGTATCGATGCATGTCGTGAGAACCGGTATGAGGGTAATCCTGGGCCCTCCGGGCCGAGGCACGGTTCCAGGAAGGCGGAAGGAGCGGGCCTGTTTGCCCTGATAGCGCCGACGGCGGTAAATTAAGGCCTCGCAAAACGTCAGGACGAACACCTTTTTTGCATATAAGGGAACGAGCGGTGTGCCGTCTTTGACAAAGTGACTATTTCTCAGAGTGCTGAGAAGGGAGTGGGGACCGCTCAAAGTCAAAGCGCCGCGGCCGCCCCTCTGCCACCTCCCTGGGAGCAGAGTCATCGAGCGCGAGTGTCCCCACTCCGCCTGTGCAGGCCGCGGGGCCGACAGGCTGGCTGGCTGCCCGGGCAGACCCCGCTCTCCGAGCGGCCGGGCGCCACGTTCGAGAGGTGTACGAAGCCACCTTGGGGGCCTGCGGAGGCCCCCCTGAGAGCGCCTCCAAGCCCTTGCTGAGAACCCTGTCCTAGATGCCTGCGCGGGCAGGCGGGACCCCACCAGGAGGCCGTGCACAGCCCGCGGCAGCCACTGCTGAAGCCCGGGGCAGTTGGCAGAGATGAGTCTTTGAAAAAAAATGACAAAGTCCAAACGCCTCCAGGCGCCGGCCAGGGGGACGGACCCGGCTGGCCGGGCCGGCGGGAGCTGCGGCGGCTGGGGCTGAGCCGAGTGGCGATGCACGTCCTGAGAACCGGGAAGGGGACAAACCGGTAGCTCCAGGCCGGGCTAGAGTTCCAGGAGGTCGGCCTGACTCTGGAGGTTTCCCCCCTGGCTTTTCCCCATAGGCCAAAGCGGGGGAAGTCAAAAATGCACCCCCAGCAGATGTATGCAGAGGGGCTGGCTGGTGATGGGGAGCGGGCTGTTGGCAGCGGTGTGCTGGCTGCAGGGGTGGCCCGGGGCGGCTGCGGAGGGCCCCCGAGGTGCACCTACCAGCAGTAGCTCAAGACCCTGCCTGAGCCTCCGGTGTTGCAGGGCAGGACACCCAGGAGGCGGGGAACAGCCCGCGGCAGCCCCCGCTGAAGTCCATGGCATTTGCCAGAGGAGAGTGTTGGATGAAAAAACGACAAAGTCCAGACGCTCCGGGCGCCGGCCAGGGGGACGGACCCGGCTGGTCGGGCCGGCGGGAGCTGCGGCTGCCGGGGCTGAGCCGAGTGTCGATGCATGTCGTGAGAACCGGTATGAGGGTAATCCTGGGCCCTCGGGGCCGAGGCACGGTTCCAGGAAGGCGGAAGGAGCGGGCCCGCTTCCCCTGATAGCGCCGACGGCGGTAAAATAAGGCCTCGCAAAACGTCAGGACGAACACCTTTTTTGCATATAAGGGAACGAGCGGTGTGCGGTCTTTGACAAAGTGACTATTTCTCAATGTGCTGAGAAGGGAGTGGGGACCGCTCAAAGTCAAAGCACCGCGTCCGCCCCTCTGCCACCTCCCTGGGAGCAGAGTCATCGAGCGCGAGGGTCCCCACTCCGCCTGTGCAGGCCACGGGGCCAACAGGCTGGCTGGCTGGCTGCCCGGGCGACCCCCCCCCTCCGAGATGCCGGGCCGGGGCAGACTGTGCAAACGAGCGCGGGCGTGTTTTCTTCCCCTGGGGTGGAGCCCTTCCACCCCACGCCGTCCGAGGCCCGTTGGCCTCGGGCGGCCTGCCTCCGAGAGTGGGAGAGAGACGGAGGACGGCGGCCCGCGGCGGCGCGAGGCGTCCCCGTTGTTCCACCACGGCTGCCAGCCGGTCGATCCTGCCGGTAGCCTGGGCTTGTCTCCGCTCCGCCTGTCCAGGCCGTGGGGCCCACAGGCGGCTTGCCCGGGAAGACCCCGCTCTCCGAGCGGCCGGGCGCCACGTTCAAGAGGTGTACGGAGCCACCTGTGGGGGGTCTGCGGAGGCCCCCCCTGAGAGCGCTGATAACCCTGTCCTAGCTGCCTGCGCGGGCAGGCGGGACCCCCAAGAGGCCGGGCACAGCCCGCGGCAGCCCCCGCCGAAGTCCACGGCAGTTGGCAGAGACGAGTCTTGGAGAGAAAACGACAAAGTCCAGACGCTCCAGGCGCCGGCCAGGGGTGCGGACCCGGCTGGCCGGGCCGGCGGGAGCTGCGGCTGCCGGGGCTGAGCCGAGTGTCGACGCATGTCGTGAGAACCGGTATGAGGGTAATCCTGGGCCCTCGGGGCCGAGCTACGGTTCCATGAAGGCGGAAGGAGCGGGCCTGTTTCCCCTGATAGCGCCGACGACGGTAAAATAAGGGCTCGCAAAACGTCAGGACGAACACCTTTTTTGCATATAAGGGAACGAGCGGTGTGCGGTCTTTGACAAAGTGACTATTTCTCAGAGTGCTGGAGTGGGGACCGCTCAAAGTCAAAGCACCGCGGCCGCCCCTCTGCCACCTCCCTGGGAGCAGAGTCATAGAGCGCAAGTGTCCCCACTCCGCCTGTGCAGGCCGCGGGGCCAACAGGCTGGCTGGCTGGCTGCCCGGGCGACCCCCCTCCGAGATGCCGGGCTGAGGCGTAGGCAGCCGCCTCCATCACCACCACCCAAGGCGAGAGAGTGGGTCAACGGGAGAGCCGTCGCGGCCGGGGGACCCTCGCCGCGCCCATGTCCGGGGAAGGACCACAAGGGCCCTGCTCCCCGGCGCCCCGGCGAGCGGGTTCACCCTCGGCGCGTACGGCTCTCGAGGATGGGGAAGGGACGCGCGTGGGCGTCCCTCCCGTCCCCCGCGGAAGAAGGCGAGCGACTCTGCGCGTCGGGACACCCCGCGGAGCCCCCTGCGGGGGGAGTACTCCGGGGGAGAAGCGTGGCGCAGGGGGTGCAGCCCTTTCCCAGGCCACCGTGCGACGGCGTCGGTGGGGCCGACGCCGAGAGAGAGAACGATCCGGGCTCTCCCGCCTCAGGGCGGCCGAGAGCGGGGCACGGGCCCCACGTTTGGTGAAGGTTTTCCCGAAAGCGAAGGACCCCCGCCTGTCCCCTCGGGCTCCGGCCGATGCGGGCGGTCCAGGGCGGGGATAGGGGACGGCGGCCTGCGGACGACGCGCTTTATCCCCAGAAGGAGCGAGGCATGAGGGGGTGTTCCACCCCCGCCGGCCGGTCTCGCTCCTTCTCCGGGCTACCCCTCGGCGGAGTAAAGACCCCCGGGTCAACGCTCCCGCGTCCGGGCGCCGGCGCGCGTCCCCTTCCCGCGGGGGGTGGATCCCTTCCACCCCCGGCCGTCCGAGGCCCGTGCGCCTCGGGCGGCCTCCCTTCCGAGAGAGGGAGAGAGAGAGACGGAGGACGGTGGTCCGCGACGGCGCGAGGCGTCCGTGTTGTGTTCCCCACGGCGGCTACCCGGTCGATCCCGCCCGCCGGTAGCCTTGGCTTGCCCCCGTTCCGCCTGTCCAGGCCGCGGGGCCGACGGGCTGTCTGCCCGGGTAGACCCCGCTCTCACCGAGCGGCCGGGCGGCCACGTTCAAGAGGTGTACGAAGCCACCTCGGGGTGGAGCCCTTCCACCCCTGGCCGTCCGAGGCCCGTGCGCCTCGGGCGGCCTCCCTTCCGAGAGAGGGAGAGAGACGGAGGACGGTGGTCCGCGACGGCGCGAGGCGTCCAACTTGTGTTCCCCACGGCGGCTACCCGGTCGATCCCGCCCGCCGGTAGCCTTGGCTTGCCCCCGCTCCGCCTGTCCAGGCCGCGTGGCCGACGGGCTGTTTGCCCGGGTAGACCCCGCTCTCACCGAGCGGCCGGGCCCCAACGTTCAAGAGGTGTACGGAAGCCACCTTGGGGTGGAGCCCTTCCACCCCTGGCCGTCCGAGGCCCGTGCGCCTCGGGCGGCCTCCCTTCCGAGAGAGGGAGAGAGAGACGGAGGACGGTGGTCCGCGACGGCGCGAGACGTCCAAGTTGTGTTCCCCACGGCGGCTACCCGGTCGATCCCGCCCGCCGGTAGCCTTGGCTTGTCCCCGCTCCGCCTGTCCAGGCCGCGGGGCCGACGGGCTGTCTGCCCGGGTAGACCCCGCTCTCACCGAGCGGCCGGGCCCCAACGTTCAAGAGGTGTACGGAAGCCACCTTGGGGTGGAGCCCTTCCACCCCTGGCCGTCCGAGGCCCGTGCGCCTCGGGCGGCCTCCCTTCCGAGAGAGGGAGAGAGAGACGGAGGACGGTGGTCCGCGACGGCGCGAGACGTCCAAGTTGTGTTCCCCACGGCGGCTACCCGGTCGATCCCGCCCGCCGGTAGCCTTGGCTTGCCCCCACTCCGCCTGTCCAGGCCGCGTGGCCGACAGGCTGTTTGCCCGGGTAGACCCTGCTCTCACCGAGCGGCCGGGCCCCAACGTTCAAGAGGTGTACGGAAGCCACCTTGGGGTGGAGCCCTTCCACCCCTGGCCGTCCGAGGCCCGTGCGCCTCGGGCGGCCTCCCTTCCGAGAGAGGGAGAGAGAGACGGAGGACGGTGGTCCGCGACGGCGCGAGACGTCCAAGTTGTGTTCCCCACGGCGGCTACCCGGTCGATCCCGCCCGCCGGTAGCCTTGGCTTGCCCCCGCTCCGCCTGTCCAGGCCGCGTGGCCGACGGGCTGTTTGCCCGGGTAGACCCCGCTCTCACCGAGCGGCCGGGCCCCAACGTTCAAGAGGTGTACGGAAGCCACCTTGGGGTGGAGCCCTTCCACCCCTGGCCGTCCGAGGCCCGTGCGCCTCGGGCGGCCTCCCTTCCGAGAGAGGGAGAGAGAGACGGAGGACGGTGGTCCGCGACGGCGCGAGACGTCCAAGTTGTGTTCCCCACGGCGGCTACCCGGTCGATCCCGCCCGCCGGTAGCCTTGGCTTGTCCCCGCTCCGCCTGTCCAGGCCGCGGGGCCGACGGGCTGTCTGCCCGGGTAGACCCCGCTCTCACCGAGCGGCCGGGCCCCAACGTTCAAGAGGTGTACGGAAGCCACCTTGGGGTGGAGCCCTTCCACCCCTGGCCGTCCGAGGCCCGTGCGCCTCGGGCGGCCTCCCTTCCGAGAGAGGGAGAGAGAGACGGAGGACGGTGGTCCGCGACGGCGCGAGACGTCCAAGTTGTGTTCCCCACGGCGGCTACCCGGTCGATCCCGCCCGCCGGTAGCCTTGGCTTGTCCCCGCTCCGCCTGTCCAGGCCGCGGGGCCGACGGGCTGTCTGCCCGGGTAGACCCCGCTCTCCGAGCGGCCGGGCCCCAACGTTCAAGAGGTGTACGGAAGCCACCTTGGGGGGGCTGCGGTGCCCCCCTCCCCGAGAGTGCCTCCCAGGCCGAGGGAGCCCGGCGGTCGAGTGTCGTAGGAAAGCGCGTGCCACGGCTGTGTCGGTCACAGGGGCCAGAGGTAGTTTGGGCAACGGCTTAGATCCGTATGAAGCTCATCCTTTCCGGCCTGTTCTGGCGGCGGCTAGGCGTGCGCGCACGGCACGACGCCCCTGGCTCCAGCGATGCGACGGCGCCCCGCACCCCACTCTCCGGGCCGAGCAGAGTGGCCGCTCTCGCTCCTTGGAGCAGAGCCCCCGAGTGCAAGTGTCCCCGCTCCGCCTGTCCAGGCCGCGGGGCCGACAGGCTGTCTGCCCGGGTAGACCCCGCTCTCCGAGCGGCCGGGCGCCACGTTCAAGAGGTGTACGAAGCCACCTTGGGGGGCTGCGGTGCCCCCCGCCCCGAGAGTGCCTCCCAGGCCGAGGGGAGCCTGGCGGTCGAGTGTCGTAGGAAAGCGCGTGCGCGGCTGTGTCGGTCACACGGGCCAGAGTTA
>NW_027102588.1:22500-42500 GCF_035609145.1 Eleutherodactylus coqui | reverse complement strand
GCTCAAGACCCAGGCTGACCCTCCGATGTGCCCGGGCAGGACACCCAGGAGGCGGGGAGCAGCCCCCGCTGAAGCCCACGGCAGTTGGCAGAGACGGGTCTTTGAGAAAAAACGACAAAGTCCAAACGCTCCAGGCGCTGGCCAGGGGTGCGGACCGGGCTGGCCGGGCCGGCGGGGGCTGCGGCGGCCGGGGCTGAGCCGAGTGTCGATGCATGTCGTGAGAACCGGGAAGGGGACAAACCTGTGGCTCCAGGCCGGGTTGGAGTTCCAGGAGGTCGGCCTGACTCTGGAGGTTTTCCCCTTAGCTTTTTCCCATAGGCCAAAAGGGGGGAAGTCAAAAAAGCACCCCCAGCAGATGTATGCAGAAGGGGCTGGGGGGTGACGGAGAGCGGGCTGTTGGCAGCTGCGTGGTGGCTGCTGGCAGCCGTGTGCTGGCTGCAGGGGTGGGCCTGGGCGGCTGCGGAGGGCCCCCTGAGTGCACCTGCCAGCGGTGGTTGAAGACATTGCCTGAGCCTCCGATGTGCCCGGGCAGGACACCCGGGAGGCGGGGAGCAGCCCCCGCTGAAGTCCATGGCATGTGCCAGAATCGAGTCTTGGAGAAAAAATGACAAAGTCCAAACGCTCCGGCGCCGGCCAGGGCGGTTGACCCCGGCTGGCCGGGCCGGCGGGGGCTGCGGCTGCCGGGGCTGAGCCGAGTGTCGATGCATGTCGTGAGAACCGGGAAGGGGACAAACCGGTGGCTCCAGGCCGGGTTGGAGTTCCAGGAGGTCGGCCTGACTCTGGAGCTTTTCCCCTTAGCATTTCCCCATTGGCCAAAGGGGGGAAAGTCAAAAAAGCACCCCCAGCAGATGTATGCATAAGGGGCTGGGGGGTGACGGAGAGCGGGCTGTTGGCAGCTGTGTGGTGGCTGCTGGCAGCCGTGTGCTGGCTGCAGGGGTGGGCCTGGGCGGCTGCGGAGGGCCCCCTGAGTGCACCTACCAGTAGGGGCTGAAGACCCAGTCTGACCCTCCGATGTGCACGGGCAGGACACCCAGGAGGCGGGGAGCAGCCCCCGCTGAAGCCCACGGCAGTTGGCAGAGGCGAGTCTTTGAAAAAAATGACAAAGTCCAAACGCTCCAGGCGCTGGCCAGGGGTGCGGACCGGGCTGGCCGGGCCGGCGGGGGCTGCGGCGGCCGGGGCTGAGCCGAGTGTCTATGACTGTCCTGAGAACCGGTATGGGGACAAACCGGTGACTCCAGGCCGGGTTGGAGTTCCAGGAGGTCGGCCTGACTCTGGTGGTTTTCCCCTTAGCATTTCCCCATTGGCCAAAGGGGGGGAAGTCAAAAAAGCACCCCCAGCAGATGTATGCAGAAGGGGCTGGGGGGTGATGGGGAGCGGGCTGTTGGCAGCTGTGTGGTGGCTGCTGGCAGCCGTGTGCTGGCTGCAGGGGTGGGCCTGGGCGGCTGCGGAGGGCCCCCTGAGTGCACCTACCAGTAGGGGCTGAAGACCCAGTCTGACCCTCCGATGTGCCCGGGCAGGACACCCAGGAGGCGGGGAGCAGCCCCCGCTGAAGCCCACGGCAGTTGGCAGAGATGAGTCTTTGAAAAAAATGACAAAGTCCAAACGCTCCAGGCGCCGGCCAGGGGTGCGGACCGGGCTGGCCGGGCCGACGGGGGCTGCGGCTGCTGGTGCTGAGCCGACTGTCTATGCATGTCCTGAGAACCGGGATGGGGACAAACCGGTGGCTCCAGGCCGGGTTGGAGTTCCAGGAGGTCGGCCTGACTCTGGAGGTTTTCCCCTTAACATTTTCCCATAGGCCATAACGGGGGAAGTCAAAAAAGCACCCCCAGCAGATGTATGCAGAGGGGCTGGCGGGTGACGGAGAGCGCGTGTTTGGCAGCTGTGTGGTGGCTGCTGGCAGCCGTGTGCTGGCTGCAGTGGTGGGCCTGGGCGGCTGCGGAGGGCCCCCTGAGTGCACCTAGCAGTAGGGGCTGAAGACCCAGGCTGAGCCTCCGATGTGCCCGGGCAGGACACCCAGGAGGCGGGGAGCAGCCCCCGCTGAAGCCCACGGCAGTTGGCAGAGATGGGTCTTTGAAAAAAATGACAAAGTCCAAACGCTCCAGGCGTGCAGTCCAGGGGGGCGGACCCGGCTGGCCGGGCCGGCGGGAGCTGCGGCGGCTGGGGCAGAGCCGAGTGTCAACGCAGGTCGTGAGAACCCGTATGAGGGTAATCCAGGTCGCTCCGGGCCGAGCCACGGCTCCAGGAGGGCGGAAGGAGCGGGCCTGTTTCCCCTGATAGCGCCGACGACGGTAAAATAAGGCCTCGCAAAACGTCACCACGAACACCTTGTCGGGGTATAAGGGAACGAGCGGTGTGCGGTCGCTGACAAAGTGACAGTATTTCTCAAAAAAGCACCCCTGGCAGATGTGCGCAGACGGGGCTGGCTGGTGACGGAGAGCGGGCTGTTGGCAGCGGTGTGCTGGCTGCAGGGGTGGTCCGTGGCGGCTGCGGGGGGCCCGCAAAGCGCACCCACCATTAGTTGCTCAAGACCCAGGCTGAGCCTCCGATGTGCCCGGGCAGGACCCCAGGAGGCCGGGCACAGACCGCAGCCTGCCCCCTTGCCGTCCGACGAAGCTTGCACGGTCAGAAAAAGTTTCAAAGTCCCAACGGGGAGAGAGTGTTGACGGCGAGGGGGCGCTGGCTGCTCCAGGGGCCTGGGAGGGAGGCCCTGGAGGTCGGCCTGGGGGTGTGGAGGGGCCCCCGTGTGTCCCTGAGCGGCCCCCGGTCTTTGGTCGAGAGGGGGTCTCAGCCGCCAATGTGCCCGCCCGGGTACCTAGGGAGGCCGGCCTGGGGCGAGCGGAGCAGCCCCCGTGTGTCCCCGAGTGTCCCCTGGCGTTTGCTGAAGAGGGGGTCTCAGCCGCTAATGTGCCCGCCCGGGTACCTAGAGAGGCCGGCCTGGGGCGAGTGGAGCAGCCCCCGTGTGTCCCCGAGCGCCCCCCCCGGTCTTTGGTGGAGAGGGGGTCTCAGCCGCTGATGTGCCCGCCTCAGGGAAGCCGGCCTGGGGCGAGTGGAGCAGCCCCCGTGTGTCCCCGAGTGCCCCCCGGTCTCTGGTCGAGAGGGGGGTCTCAGCCGCTAATGTGCCCGCCTCAGGGAGTCCGGCCTGGGGCGAGTGGAGCAGCCCCCGTGTGTCCCCGAGCGCCCCCCGGTCTTTGGTGGAGAGGGGGTCTCAGCCGCTAATGTGCCCGCCTCAGGGAGTCCGGCCTGGGGCGAGTGGAGCAGCCCCCGTGTGTCCCCGAGCGCCCCCCGGTCTTTGGTGGAGAGGGGGTCTCAGCCGCTGATGTGCCCGCCTCAGGGAAGCCGGCCTGGGGCGAGTGGAGCAGCCCCCGTGTGTCCCCGAGTGCCCCCCGGTCTCTGGTCGAGAGGGGGGTCTCAGCCGCTAATGTGCCCGCCTCAGGGAGTCCGGCCTGGGGCGAGTGGAGCAGCCCCCGTGTGTCCCCGAGCGCCCCCCGGTCTTTGGTGGAGAGGGGGTCTCAGCCGCTAATGTGCCCGCCTCAGGGAGTCCGGCCTGGGGCGAGTGGAGCAGCCCCCGTGTGTCCCCGAGCGCCCCCCGGTCTTTGGTGGAGAGGGGGTCTCAGCCGCTAATGTGCCTGCCTCAGGGAGTCCGGCCTGGGGTGAGTGGAGCAGCCCCCGTGTGTCCCCGAGCGCCCCCCCGGTCTCTGGTGGAGAGGGGGTCTCGGCCGCTAATGTGCCCGCCCGGGTACCTAGGGAGTCCGGCCTGGGGCGAGTGGAGCAGCCCCCGTGTGTCCCTGAGCGTCCCCCGGTCTTTGGTGGAGAGGGGGTCTCAGCCGCTAATGTGCCCGCCTCAGGGAGGCCGGCCTGGGGCGAGTGGAGCAGCCCCCGGGTGTCCCTGAGCGCCCCCCGGTCTCTGGTGGAGAGGGGGCCTCAGCCGCTAATGTGCCCGCCTCAGGGAGGCCGGCCTGGGGCGAGTGGAGCAGCCCCCGTGTGTCCCTGAGCGTCCCCCGGTCTTTGGTCGAGAGGGGGTCTCAGCCGCTAATGTGCCCGCCTGGGTACCCAGGGAGGCCGGCCTGGGGCGAGTGGAGCGGCCCCCGTGTGTCCCTGAGCGTCCCCCGGTCTTTGGTCGAGAGGGGGTCTCAGCCGCTAATGTGCCCGCCTCAGGGAGTCCGGCCTGGGGCGAGTGGAGCAGCCCCCGTGTGTCCCTGAGCGTCCCCCGGTCTTTGGTGGAGAGGGGGTCTCAGCCGCTAATGTGCCCGCCTCAGGGAGGCCGGCCTGGGGCGAGTGGAGCAGCCCCCGGGTGTCCCTGAGCGCCCCCCGGTCTCTGGTGGAGAGGGGGCCTCAGCCGCTAATGTGCCCGCCTCAGGGAGGCCGGCCTGGGGCGAGTGGAGCAGCCCCCGTGTGTCCCTGAGCGTCCCCCGGTCTTTGGGTCGAGAGGGGGTCTCAGCCGCTAATGTGCCCGCCTGGGTACCCAGGGAGGCCGGCCTGGGGCGAGTGGAGCAGCCCCCGTGTGTCCCTGAGCGTCCCCCGGTCTCTGGTGGAGAGGGGGTCTCAGCCGCTAATGTGCCCGCCTCAGGGAGGCCGGCCTGGGGCGAGTGGAGCAGCCCCCGTGTGTCCCTGAGTGTCCCCTGGCGTTTGCTGAAGAGGGGGTCTCAGCCGCTAATGTGCCCGCCTGGGTACCTAGGGAGGCCGGCCTGGGGCGAGTGGAGCAGCCCCCGTGTGTCCCCGAGTGCCCCCCGGTCTTTGGTGGAGAGGGGGTCTCAGCCGCTAATGTGCCCGCCTCAGGGAGTCCGGCCTGGGGCGAGTGGAGCAGCCCCCGTGTGTCCCCGAGTGCCCCCCGGTCTTTGGTGGAGAGGGGGTCTCAGCCGCTAATGTGCCCGCCCCAGGGAGGCCGGCCTGGGGCGAGTGGAGCAGCCCCCGTGTGTCCCTGAGCGTCCCCCGGTCTTTGGTCGAGAGGGGGTCTCAGCCGCTAGTGTGCCCGCCCGGGTACCTAGGGAGGCCGGCCTGGGGCGAGTGGAGCAGCCCCCGTGTGTCCCTGAGCGCCCCCCGGTCTTTGGTGGAGAGGGGGTCTCAGCCGCTAATGTGCCCGCCCCAGGGAGGCCGGCCTGGGGCGAGTGGAGCAGCCCCCGTGTGTCCCTGAGCGCCCCCCGGTCTTTGGTGGAGAGGGGGTCTCAGCCGCTAATGTGCCCGCCCCAGGGAGGCCGGCCTGGGGCGAGTGGAGCAGCCCCCGTGTGTCCCTGAGCGCCCCCCGGTCTTTGGTCGAGAGGGGGTCTCAGCCGCTAATGTGCCCGCCTCAGGGAGGCCGGCCTGGGGCGAGTGGAGCAGCCCCCGGGTGTCCCTGAGCGCCCCCTGGCGTTTGCTGAATAGGGGGTCCCAGCCGCCAATGTGGCCGCCCGGGTGCCCGGGGGAGCCGCCTGGGGTGGCCCTGTGCAGCCCCCGTGCGCCCCTGAGTGTTTTTCAGTATCTGGCCGAGACACCCCCTGACCCTCCGACGGTGTCCGTTTGGAGCGCCTGGTGCCTGGGCACCCCCTGAGTGTTTTTCAGTATCTGGCCGAGACACCCCCTGACCCTCCGCCGGCGTCCGTTTGGAGAGCCTGGTGCCTGGGCACAGACCGCGGCAGCTCCCGCTGGCCGCATTGACAGAGAGGGCTGAAAAAATGACAAAGTCCGAAAATGCCTGAGAACCGGGAAGGGGACAAACCGGCGGCTCCAGGCCGAGCCGGAGTTCCAGGAGGTCGGCATGATTTTGCCGGTTTCCCCATAGGATGTGCCAAGTTGCCAAAATGGGGGAACTCAAAAAAGCACCCCCGCCAGATGTATGTAGGGGGGCTGGATGGTCGATAGGGAGTGGGTGCCTGGCAGCAGGGGCCACCCCGCGCAGGTGCCCCGGGGGGCCCGCGGGGGGCCCCCGAAGACACCCCCCCCCAGCACTCGCTGAAAACCCCGTCCGAGCCGCCCGCGCTGCCCGGAGGGAGTCCCGGGAGGCCGGGCACGGCCCGCAGGTCTCTCCCTCTGCCCCCCGGTGAGGTTTGCACGGGGGGAAAAGTTTCAAAGTCCCAACGGGGGCGAGAGACGGTGCCGGCGAGGGGTGGCGGGCTGCTCCGCGGACCCGGGGGAAGCCCGGGGAGGGCGGCCCGAGGGCGCGGAGGGCCCCCTGAGAGTGCCTACGGGTAGTAGGTGAGAAACCCTGCCTGTCCCTCCCACGGGGCCGGGCAGGGACCCCGGGAGGCCGGGCAGAGCCCGCAGGTCGCCCCCTTCCCGTCCGATGAAGCTCGCACGGTCAGAAAAGTTTCAAAGTCCCAACGGGGGGAGAGTGTTGACGGCGAAGGGGTGCTGGCTGCCCCTGGGGCCGGGCTGGAGCCCCTGGAGGTCGGGCTGGGGTTGTGGAGGGGCCCCCTGAGAGCACCCAACAGCAGTTGCTCAAGACCCTGCCTGAGCCTCCGGTGTGCCCGGGCATGAACCCCAGGAGGCGGGGAACAGCCGTGGCAGCCCCTGCTGAAGTCCTTGGCAGTTGGCAGAGGCGAGTCTTGGGAAAAAAAACGACAAAGTCCAAACGCTCCAGGCGCCGGCCAGGGGGGCGGACGTGGCTGGCCTGGCCGGCGGGTGCTGCGGCTGCCGGGGCTGAGCCGAGTGTCGATGCATCTCCTGAGAACCGGGAAGGGGACAAACCGGTGGCTCCAGTCCGGGTTGGAGTTCCAGGAGGTCGGCCTGACTCTGGAGGTTTTCCCCCTGGCTTTTCCCCATAGGCCAAAACGGGGGGAGGCAAAAAAGCACCCCCGGCAGATGTATGCAGAAGGGGCTGGGGGGTGACGGAGAGCGGGCTGTTGGCAGCTGTGTGGTGGCTGCAGGGGTGGGCCTGGGCGGCTGCGGTGGGCCCCCTGAGTGCACCTGCCCGTGGTGGCTGAAAACCCAGGCTGAGCCTCCGATGTGCCCGGGCAGGACCCCAGGAGGCCGGGCACAGAACGCCGGTTGCCCCCCATTGCCGTTTGACGAAGCTTGCACGGTCAGAAAAGTTTCAAAGTCCCAACGGGGAGAGAGTGTTGACGGCGAGGGGGTGCTGGCAGCTCCAGCGGCCGGGGGCAACCGCTGGAGGCTGGGCCCGGACTGCGGCAGCCCCCCTTGCAGTCGAACAAAGTTTGAGGAGACGAGTCATGAAAATGACAAAGTCCAAACGCTCCAGGCGTGCCGTCCAGGGGGGCGGACCCGGCTGGTCGGACCGGCGGGAGCTGCGGCGGCCGGGGAAGAGCCGAGTGTCAATGCAGGTCACGAGAACCGGTATGAGGGTAAACCTGGCCGCTCCGGGCCGAGGCACGGTTCCAGGAGGGCGGAAGGAGCGGGCCCGCTTCCCCTGATAGCGCCGACGGCGGTAAAATAAGGCCTCGCAAAACGTCAGCACGAACACCTTGTCGGGGTATAAGGGAACGAGCGGTGTGCGGTCTTTGACAAAGTGACAGTGTTTCTCAAAAAAGCACCCCCGGCAGATGTGTGCAGACGGGGCTGGCTGGTGTGGGAGAGCGGCGGGCTGTTGGCAGCAGTGTGCTGGCTGCAGGGGTGGCCCGGGGCGGCTGCGGAGGGCCCCCAAAGCGCACCTACCAGTGGTGGCTGAAAACCCCCGCTGAGCCTCCGATGTGCCCGGGCAGGACCCCAGGAGGCCGGGCAGAGCCCGCCGCTTGCCCCCTTGCCGTTTGACGAAGCTTGCACGGTCAGAAAAGTTTCAAAGTCCCCACGGGGGGAGAGTGTTGACGGCGAGGAGGTGCTGGCTGCTCCAGGGGCCGGGGGCAACCCCTGGAGGCTGGGCACGGACTGCGGCAGCCCCCCTTGCAGTCGAACAAAGTTTGAGGAGACAAGTCATGAAAATGACAAAGTCCAAACGCTCCAGGCGCCGGGCTGGGGTGCGGACCCGGCTGGCCGGGCTGGCGGGAGCTGCGGCGGCCGGGGCTGAGCCGAGTGTCAATGCAGGTCCTGAGAACCGGGAAGGGGACAAACCGGTGGCTCCAGGCCGGGTTGGAGTTCCAGGAGGTCGGCAGGACTCTGGAGGTTTTCCCCTTGGCATTTTCCCATTGGCCACAATGGGGGAAGTCAAAAAAGCACCCCCAGCAGATGTATGCAGAGGGGCTGGCGGGTGACGGAGAGCGGGCAGTTGGCAGCTGTGTGGTGGCTGCAGGAGGTGGGCCTGGGCGGCTGCGGAGGGCCCCCAAAGTGCACCTACCAGAAGGGGCCCAAGACCCAGGCTGAGCCTCCGATGTGCCCGGGCAGGACACCCAGGAGGCGGGGAGCAGCCCCCGCTGAGGTCCATGGCATGTGCCAGAGGCGAGTCTTGGAGAAAAAACGACAAAGTCCAAACGCTCCAGGCGCCGGGCAGGGTGGCGGACCCGGCTGGCCGGGCCGGCGGGGGCTGCGGCTGCCGGGGCTGAGCCGAGTGTCAATGCAGGTCCTGAGAACCGGGAAGGGGACAAACCGGCGGCTCCAGGCCGAGCTCGAGTTCCAGAAGGTCGGCCTGACTCTGGAGGTTTTCCCCCTGGCTTTTCCCCATAGGCCAAAATGGGGGAAGTCAAAAAAGCACCCCCAGCAGATGTATGCAGAGGGGCTGGGGGGTGATGGAGAGCGGGCTGTTGGCAGCCGTGTGCTGGCTGCAGGGGTGGACCTGGGCGGCTGCGGAGGGCCCCCTGAGTGCACCTGCCAGCGGTGGCTCAACACCCTGGCTGAGCCTCCGATGTCCCCGGGCAGGACCCCAGGAGGCCGGGCACAGACCGCAGCCTGCCCCCTTGCCTTTTGACGAAGCTTGCACGGTCAGAAAAAAGTTTCAAAGTCCCGACGGGGAGAGAGTGTTGAGGGCGAGGGGGTGCCGGCTGCTCCAGGGGCCGGGGGCAACCCCTGGAGGCTGGGCACGGACCGCGGCACACCCCCTTGCGGTCGAACAAAGTTTGAGGAGACAAGTCATGAAAATGACAAAGTCCAAACGCTCCAGGCGAGCCGGCCAGGGGTGCGGACCCGGCTGGCCGGGCCGGCGGGAGCTGCGGCTGCCAGGGTTGAGCCGAGTGTCAATGCATGTCCTGAGAACCGGGAAGGGGACAAACCGGTGGCTCCAGGCCGGGTTGGAGTTCCAGGAGGTCGGCCTGACTCTGGAGGTTTTCCCCCCGGCCTTTCCCCTTAGGCCAAAATGGGGGAAGTCAAAAAAGCACCCCCGGCAGATGTGTGCAATGGGCTGGGGGGTGATGGAGAGCGGGCTGTTGGCAGCTGTGTGGCGGCTGCAGGGGTGGGCCTGGGCGGCTGCGGAGGGCCCCCAAAGTGCACCTACAAGTAGGGGCCCAAGACCCAGGCTGAGCCTCCGAAGTTCCCCGGGCAGGACACCCAGGAGGCGGGGAGCAGCCCCCGCTGAAGTCCACGGCATGTGCCAGAGGCGAGTCTTGGAGAAAAAAATGACAAAGTCCAAACGCTCCAGGCGTGCCGGCCAGGGGGGCGGACCTGGCTGGCCGGGCCGGCGGGAGCTGCGGCTGCCGGGGTTGAGCCGAGTGTCGATGCAGGTCCTGAGAACCGGGAAGCGGACAAACCGGTGGCTCCAGGCCGGGTTGGAGTTCCAGGAGGTCGGCAGGACTCTGGAGGTTTTCCCCTTGGCATTGTCCCATTGGCCACAATGGGGGAAGTCAAAAAAGCACCCCCAGCAGATGTATGCAGAGGGGCTGGGGGGTGATGGAGAGCGGGCTGTTGGCAGCCGTGTGCTGGCTGCAGGGGTGGGCATGGGCGGCTGCGGAGGGCCCCCTGAGTGCACCTGCCAGCGGTGGCTCAACACCCTGGCTGAGCCTCCGATGTCCCCGGGCAGGACCCCAGGAGGCCGGGCAGAGCCCGCCGCTTGCCCCCTTGCCGTTTGACGGAGCTTGCACGGTCAGAAAAAGTTTCAAAGTCCCAACGGGGAGAGAGTGTTGAGGGCGAGGGGGTGCTGGCAGCTCCAGGGGCCGGGGGCAACCCCTGGAGGCTGGGCACGGACTGCGGCAGCCCCCCTTGCAGTCGGACAAAGTTTGAGGAGACAAGCCATGAAAATGACAAAGTCCAAACGCTCCAGGCGCCGGCCAGGGGGGCGGACCCGGCTGGCTGGGACGGCAGGGGCTGCGGCTGCCGGGGCTGAGCCGAGTGTCAATGCAGGTCCTGAGAACCGGGAAGGGGACAAACCGGCGGCTCCAGGCCGAGCTCGAGTTCCAGAAGGTCGGCCTGACTCTGGAGGTTTTCCCCCTGGCTTTTCCCCATAGGCCAAAATGGGGGAAGTCAAAAAAGCACCCCCAGCAGATGTATGCAGAGGGGCTGGGGGGTGATGGGGAGCGGGTGTTTGGCAGCAGTGTGCTGGCTGAAGAGGTGTGCATGGGCGGCTGCGGAGGGCCCCCTGAGTGCACCTGCCAGCGGTGGCTCAACACCCTGGCTGAGCCTCCGATGTCCCCGGGCAGGACCCCAGGAGGCCGGGCACAGACCGCAGCCTGCCCCCTTGCCGTTTGACGAAGCTTGCACGGTCAGAAAAAGTTTCAAAGTCCCAACGGGGAGAGAGTGTTGAGGGCGAGGGGGTGCTGGCAGCTCCAGGGGCCGGGGGCAACCCCTGGAGGCTGGGCACGGACTGCGGCAGCCCCCCTTGCGGTCGAGCAAAGTTTGAGGAGACAAGTCATGAAAATGACAAAGTCCAAACGCTCCAGGCGTGCCGGGCAGGGTGGCGGAGCCGGCTGGCTGGGCCGGTGGGAGCTGCGGCTGCCGGGGCTGAGCCGAGTGTCGATGTATGTCGTGAGAACCGGTATGAGGGTGATCCTGGTCGCTCCGGGCCGAGGCACGGTTCCAGGAGGGCGGAAGGAGCGGGCCCGTTTCCCCTGATAGCGCCGACGGCGGTAAATTAAGGCCTCGCAAAACGTCAGGACGAACACCTTTTTTGCATATAAGGGAACGAGCGGTGTGCCGTCTTTGACAAAGTGACTATTTCTCAGAGTGCTGGAGTGGGGACCGCTCAAAGTCAAAGCTCCGCGGCCGCCCCTCTGCCACCTCCCCGGGAGCAGAGTCGTCGAGCGCGAGTGTCCCCACTCCGCCTGTCCAGGCCGCGGGGCCGACAGGCTGGCTGGCTGCCCGGGGAGACCCCGCTCTCCGAGCGGCCGGGCGCCACGTTTCGAGAGGTGTGCGAAGCCACCTTGGGGGCCTGCGGAGGCCCCCCTGAGAGCGCCTCCAAGCCCTTGCTGAGAACCCTGTCCTAGATGCCTGCGCGGGCAGGCGGGACCCCACCAGGAGGCCGTGCACAGCCCGCGGCAGCCACTGCTGAAGCCCAGGGCAGTTGGCAGAGATGAGTCTTTGAAAAAAAATGACAAAGTCCAAACGCCTCCAGGCGCCGGCCAGGGGGACGGACCCGGCTGGCCGGGCCGGCGGGAGCTGCGGCGGCTGGGGCTGAGCCGAGTGGCGATGCATGTCCTGAGAACCGGGAAGGGGACAAACCGGAGGCTCCAGGCCGGGCGGCAGTTCCAGGAGGTCGGCCTGACTCTGGAGGTTTTCCCCCTGGCATTTTCCCATTGGCCAAAATGGGGGAAGTCAAAAAAGCACCCCCAGCAGATGTATGCAGAGGGGCTGGCTGGTGATGGGGAGCGGTCTGTTGGCAGCAGTGTGCTGGCTGCAGAGGTGTGCATGGGCGGCTGCGGAGGGCCCCCTGAGTGCACCTGCCCGTGGTGGCTGAAAACCCAGGCTGAGCCTCCGATGTGCCCGGGCAGGACCCCAGGAGGCCGGGCACAGAACGCCGGCTGCCCCCTTGCCGTTTGACGAAGCTTGCACGGTCAGAAAAGTTTCAAAGTCCCAATGGGGAGAGAGTGGTGACGGCGAGGGGGTGCTGGCTGCTCCAGGGGCCGGGGGCAACCCCTGGAGGCTGGGCACGGACCGCGGCCGCCCCCCTTGCAGTCGGACAATGTCTGAGGAGACAAGTCATGAAAATGACAAAGTCCAAACGCTCCAGGCGCCGGCCAGGGGGGGCGGACCCGGCTGGCCGGGCCGGCGGGGGCTGCAGCTGCCGTTGCTGAGCCGAGTGTCAGTGCAGGTCCTGAGAACCGGGAAGGGGACAAACCGGTGGCTCCAGGCCGAGCTCGAGTTCCAGGAGGTCGGCCTGACTCTGGAGGTTTTCCCCTTGGCTTTTCCCCATTGGCCAAAATGGGGGAAGTCAAAAAAGCACCCCCGGCAGATGTATGCAGAGGGGCTGGCTGGTGATGGGGAGCGGGCTGTTGGCAGCGGTGTGCTGGCTGCAGAGGTGTGCATGGGCGGCTGCGGAGGGCCCCCTGAGTGCACCTGCCCGTGGTGGCTGAAAACCCAGGCTGAGCCTCCGATGTCCCCGGGCAGGACCCCAGGAGGCCGGGCAGAGCCCGCCGCTTGCCCCCTTGCCGTTTGACGAAGCTTGCACGGTCAGAAAAGTTTCAAAGTCCCAACGGGGAGAGAGTGTTGAGGGCGAGGGGGTGCTGGCAGCTCCAGGGGCCGGGAGGGAGGCCCTGGAGGTGGGCCTGGGGGGTGTGGCGGGGCCCCCTGAGAGCACCTACCAGCAGTTGCTCAAGACCCTGCCCGAGCCTCCGGTGTTGCAGGGCAGGACACCCATTGGCGGGGAACAGCAGGTGGCAGCCCCTGCTGTAGTCCTTGGCAGTTGGCAGAGATGAGTCTTTGAGAAAAAACGACAAAGTCCAAACGCTCCAGGCGCCGGGCAGGGTGGCGGACCCGGCTGGCCGGGCCGGCGGGGGCTGCGGCTGCCGGGGCTGAGCCGAGTGTCAAGGCATGTCCTGAGAACCGGGAAGGGGGCAAACCAGTAGCTCCAGGCCGGGCTAGGGTTCCAGGAGGTCGGCCTGACTCTGGAGGTTTTCCCCCTGGCTTTTCCCCATAGGCCAACATGGGGGAAGTCAAAAAAGCACCCCCGGCAGATGTATGCAGAGGGGCTGGCGGGTGATGGGGAGCGGGCTGTTGGCAGCCGTGTGCTGGCTGCAGAGGGCCCCCGAGGTGCTGCACCTACCAGTAGTTGCTCAAGACCCCCCCTGACCCTCTGGTGTTGCAGGGCAGGAAACCCAGGAGGCGGGGAACAGCCCGTGGCAGCCCCTGCTGAATCCCACGGCAGTTGGCAGAGATGAGTCTTTGAGAAAAATGACAAAGTCCAAACGCTCCAGGCGTGCCGGCCAGGGGGGCGGACCCGGCTGGCCGGGCCGGCGGGAGCTGCGGCTGCCGGGGCTGAGCCGAGTATCGATGCATGTCGTGAGAACCGGTATGAGGGTAATCCTGGGCCCTCCGGGCCGAGGCACGGTTCCAGGAAGGCGGAAGGAGCGGGCCTGTTTGCCCTGATAGCGCCGACGGCGGTAAATTAAGGCCTCGCAAAACGTCAGGACGAACACCTTTTTTGCATATAAGGGAACGAGCGGTGTGCCGTCTTTGACAAAGTGACTATTTCTCAGAGTGCTGAGAAGGGAGTGGGGACCGCTCAAAGTCAAAGCGCCGCGGCCGCCCCTCTGCCACCTCCCTGGGAGCAGAGTCATCGAGCGCGAGTGTCCCCACTCCGCCTGTGCAGGCCGCGGGGCCGACAGGCTGGCTGGCTGCCCGGGCAGACCCCGCTCTCCGAGCGGCCGGGCGCCACGTTCGAGAGGTGTACGAAGCCACCTTGGGGGCCTGCGGAGGCCCCCCTGAGAGCGCCTCCAAGCCCTTGCTGAGAACCCTGTCCTAGATGCCTGCGCGGGCAGGCGGGACCCCACCAGGAGGCCGTGCACAGCCCGCGGCAGCCACTGCTGAAGCCCGGGGCAGTTGGCAGAGATGAGTCTTTGAAAAAAAATGACAAAGTCCAAACGCCTCCAGGCGCCGGCCAGGGGGACGGACCCGGCTGGCCGGGCCGGCGGGAGCTGCGGCGGCTGGGGCTGAGCCGAGTGGCGATGCACGTCCTGAGAACCGGGAAGGGGACAAACCGGTAGCTCCAGGCCGGGCTAGAGTTCCAGGAGGTCGGCCTGACTCTGGAGGTTTCCCCCCTGGCTTTTCCCCATAGGCCAAAGCGGGGGAAGTCAAAAATGCACCCCCAGCAGATGTATGCAGAGGGGCTGGCTGGTGATGGGGAGCGGGCTGTTGGCAGCGGTGTGCTGGCTGCAGGGGTGGCCCGGGGCGGCTGCGGAGGGCCCCCGAGGTGCACCTACCAGCAGTAGCTCAAGACCCTGCCTGAGCCTCCGGTGTTGCAGGGCAGGACACCCAGGAGGCGGGGAACAGCCCGCGGCAGCCCCCGCTGAAGTCCATGGCATTTGCCAGAGGAGAGTGTTGGATGAAAAAACGACAAAGTCCAGACGCTCCGGGCGCCGGCCAGGGGGACGGACCCGGCTGGTCGGGCCGGCGGGAGCTGCGGCTGCCGGGGCTGAGCCGAGTGTCGATGCATGTCGTGAGAACCGGTATGAGGGTAATCCTGGGCCCTCGGGGCCGAGGCACGGTTCCAGGAAGGCGGAAGGAGCGGGCCCGCTTCCCCTGATAGCGCCGACGGCGGTAAAATAAGGCCTCGCAAAACGTCAGGACGAACACCTTTTTTGCATATAAGGGAACGAGCGGTGTGCGGTCTTTGACAAAGTGACTATTTCTCAATGTGCTGAGAAGGGAGTGGGGACCGCTCAAAGTCAAAGCACCGCGTCCGCCCCTCTGCCACCTCCCTGGGAGCAGAGTCATCGAGCGCGAGGGTCCCCACTCCGCCTGTGCAGGCCACGGGGCCAACAGGCTGGCTGGCTGGCTGCCCGGGCGACCCCCCCCCTCCGAGATGCCGGGCCGGGGCAGACTGTGCAAACGAGCGCGGGCGTGTTTTCTTCCCCTGGGGTGGAGCCCTTCCACCCCACGCCGTCCGAGGCCCGTTGGCCTCGGGCGGCCTGCCTCCGAGAGTGGGAGAGAGACGGAGGACGGCGGCCCGCGGCGGCGCGAGGCGTCCCCGTTGTTCCACCACGGCTGCCAGCCGGTCGATCCTGCCGGTAGCCTGGGCTTGTCTCCGCTCCGCCTGTCCAGGCCGTGGGGCCCACAGGCGGCTTGCCCGGGAAGACCCCGCTCTCCGAGCGGCCGGGCGCCACGTTCAAGAGGTGTACGGAGCCACCTGTGGGGGGTCTGCGGAGGCCCCCCCTGAGAGCGCTGATAACCCTGTCCTAGCTGCCTGCGCGGGCAGGCGGGACCCCCAAGAGGCCGGGCACAGCCCGCGGCAGCCCCCGCCGAAGTCCACGGCAGTTGGCAGAGACGAGTCTTGGAGAGAAAACGACAAAGTCCAGACGCTCCAGGCGCCGGCCAGGGGTGCGGACCCGGCTGGCCGGGCCGGCGGGAGCTGCGGCTGCCGGGGCTGAGCCGAGTGTCGACGCATGTCGTGAGAACCGGTATGAGGGTAATCCTGGGCCCTCGGGGCCGAGCTACGGTTCCATGAAGGCGGAAGGAGCGGGCCTGTTTCCCCTGATAGCGCCGACGACGGTAAAATAAGGGCTCGCAAAACGTCAGGACGAACACCTTTTTTGCATATAAGGGAACGAGCGGTGTGCGGTCTTTGACAAAGTGACTATTTCTCAGAGTGCTGGAGTGGGGACCGCTCAAAGTCAAAGCACCGCGGCCGCCCCTCTGCCACCTCCCTGGGAGCAGAGTCATAGAGCGCAAGTGTCCCCACTCCGCCTGTGCAGGCCGCGGGGCCAACAGGCTGGCTGGCTGGCTGCCCGGGCGACCCCCCTCCGAGATGCCGGGCTGAGGCGTAGGCAGCCGCCTCCATCACCACCACCCAAGGCGAGAGAGTGGGTCAACGGGAGAGCCGTCGCGGCCGGGGGACCCTCGCCGCGCCCATGTCCGGGGAAGGACCACAAGGGCCCTGCTCCCCGGCGCCCCGGCGAGCGGGTTCACCCTCGGCGCGTACGGCTCTCGAGGATGGGGAAGGGACGCGCGTGGGCGTCCCTCCCGTCCCCCGCGGAAGAAGGCGAGCGACTCTGCGCGTCGGGACACCCCGCGGAGCCCCCTGCGGGGGGAGTACTCCGGGGGAGAAGCGTGGCGCAGGGGGTGCAGCCCTTTCCCAGGCCACCGTGCGACGGCGTCGGTGGGGCCGACGCCGAGAGAGAGAACGATCCGGGCTCTCCCGCCTCAGGGCGGCCGAGAGCGGGGCCACGGGCCCCACGTTTGGTGACGGTTTTCCCGAAAGCGAAGGACCCCCGCCTGTCCCCTCGGGCTCCGGCCGATGCGGGCGGTCCAGGGCGGGGATAGGGGACGGCGGCCTGCGGACGACGCGCTTTATCCCCAGAAGGAGCGAGGCATGAGGGGGTGTTCCACCCCCGCCGGCCGGTCTCGCTCCTTCTCCGGGCTACGCCTCGGCGGAGTAAAGACCCCCGGGTCAACGCTCCCGCGTCCGGGTGCCGCCGCGCGTCCCCTTCCCGCGGGGGGTGGATCCCTTCCACCCCTGGCCGTCCGAGGCCCGTGCGCCTCGGGCGGCCTCCCTTCCGAGAGAGGGAGAGAGAGACGGAGGACGGTGGTCCGCGACGGCGCGAGACGTCCAAGTTGTGTTCCCCACGGCGGCTACCCGGTCGATCCCGCCCGCCGGTAGCCTTGGCTTGCCCCCACTCCGCCTGTCCAGGCCGCGTGGCCGACAGGCTGTTTGCCCGGGTAGACCCTGCTCTCACCGAGCGGCCGGGCCCCAACGTTCAAGAGGTGTACGGAAGCCACCTTGGGGTGGAGCCCTTCCACCCCTGGCCGTCCGAGGCCCGTGCGCCTCGGGCGGCCTCCCTTCCGAGAGAGGGAGAGAGAGACGGAGGACGGTGGTCCGCGACGGCGCGAGACGTCCAAGTTGTGTTCCCCACGGCGGCTACCCGGTCGATCCCGCCCGCCGGTAGCCTTGGCTTGCCCCCGCTCCGCCTGTCCAGGCCGCGTGGCCGACGGGCTGTTTGCCCGGGTAGACCCCGCTCTCACCGAGCGGCCGGGCCCCAACGTTCAAGAGGTGTACGGAAGCCACCTTGGGGTGGAGCCCTTCCACCCCTGGCCGTCCGAGGCCCGTGCGCCTCGGGCGGCCTCCCTTCCGAGAGAGGGAGAGAGAGACGGAGGACGGTGGTCCGCGACGGCGCGAGACGTCCAAGTTGTGTTCCCCACGGCGGCTACCCGGTCGATCCCGCCCGCCGGTAGCCTTGGCTTGTCCCCGCTCCGCCTGTCCAGGCCGCGGGGCCGACGGGCTGTCTGCCCGGGTAGACCCTGCTCTCACCGAGCGGCCGGGCCCCAACGTTCAAGAGGTGTACGGAAGCCACCTTGGGGTGGAGCCCTTCCACCCCTGGCCGTCCGAGGCCCGTGCGCCTCGGGCGGCCTCCCTTCCGAGAGAGGGAGAGAGAGACGGAGGACGGTGGTCCGCGACGGCGCGAGACGTCCAAGTTGTGTTCCCCACGGCGGCTACCCGGTCGATCCCGCCCGCCGGTAGCCTTGGCTTGCCCCCACTCCGCCTGTCCAGGCCGCGTGGCCGACAGGCTGTTTGCCCGGGTAGACCCTGCTCTCACCGAGCGGCCGGGCCCCAACGTTCAAGAGGTGTACGGAAGCCACCTTGGGGTGGAGCCCTTCCACCCCTGGCCGTCCGAGGCCCGTGCGCCTCGGGCGGCCTCCCTTCCGAGAGAGGGAGAGAGAGACGGAGGACGGTGGTCCGCGACGGCGCGAGACGTCCAAGTTGTGTTCCCCACGGCGGCTACCCGGTCGATCCCGCCCGCCGGTAGCCTTGGCTTGCCCCCGCTCCGCCTGTCCAGGCCGCGTGGCCGACGGGCTGTTTGCCCGGGTAGACCCCGCTCTCACCGAGCGGCCGGGCCCCAACGTTCAAGAGGTGTACGGAAGCCACCTTGGGGTGGAGCCCTTCCACCCCTGGCCGTCCGAGGCCCGTGCGCCTCGGGCGGCCTCCCTTCCGAGAGAGGGAGAGAGAGACGGAGGACGGTGGTCCGCGACGGCGCGAGACGTCCAAGTTGTGTTCCCCACGGCGGCTACCCGGTCGATCCCGCCCGCCGGTAGCCTTGGCTTGTCCCCGCTCCGCCTGTCCAGGCCGCGGGGCCGACGGGCTGTCTGCCCGGGTAGACCCCGCTCTCACCGAGCGGCCGGGCCCCAACGTTCAAGAGGTGTACGGAAGCCACCTTGGGGTGGAGCCCTTCCACCCCTGGCCGTCCGAGGCCCGTGCGCCTCGGGCGGCCTCCCTTCCGAGAGAGGGAGAGAGAGACGGAGGACGGTGGTCCGCGACGGCGCGAGACGTCCAAGTTGTGTTCCCCACGGCGGCTACCCGGTCGATCCCGCCCGCCGGTAGCCTTGGCTTGTCCCCGCTCCGCCTGTCCAGGCCGCGGGGCCGACGGGCTGTCTGCCCGGGTAGACCCCGCTCTCCGAGCGGCCGGGCCCCAACGTTCAAGAGGTGTACGGAAGCCACCTTGGGGGGGCTGCGGTGCCCCCCTCCCCGAGAGTGCCTCCCAGGCCGAGGGAGCCCGGCGGTCGAGTGTCGTAGGAAAGCGCGTGCCACGGCTGTGTCGGTCACAGGGGCCAGAGGTAGTTTGGGCAACGGCTTAGATCCGTATGAAGCTCATCCTTTCCGGCCTGTTCTGGCGGCGGCTAGGCGTGCGCGCACGGCACGACGCCCCTGGCTCCAGCGATGCGACGGCGCCCCGCACCCCACTCTCCGGGCCGAGCAGAGTGGCCGCTCTCGCTCCTTGGAGCAGAGCCCCCGAGTGCAAGTGTCCCCGCTCCGCCTGTCCAGGCCGCGGGGCCGACAGGCTGTCTGCCCGGGTAGACCCCGCTCTCCGAGCGGCCGGGCGCCACGTTCAAGAGGTGTACGAAGCCACCTTGGGGGGCTGCGGTGCCCCCCGCCCCGAGAGTGCCTCCCAGGCCGAGGGGAGCCTGGCGGTCGAGTGTCGTAGGAAAGCGCGTGCGCGGCTGTGTCGGTCACACGGGCCAGAGTTAGTTTGGGCAACGGCTTAGATCCGTATGCAGCTCAACCTTTCCGGCCTGTTCTGGCGGCGGCTAGGCGCGCGCGAACGTCACGACGCCCCTGGTTCCAGCGAGGCGACGGCGCCCCGCACCCCGCTCTCCGGGCCGTGCAGAGCGGCCGCTCTCGCTCCTTGGAGCAGAGCCCCCGAGCGCAAGAGTCCCCGCTCCGCCTGTCCAGGCCGCGGGGCCGACAGGCTGTCTGCCCGGGTAGACCCCGCTCTCCGAGCGGCCGGGCCCCAACGTTCAAGAGGTGTACGGAAGCCACCTTGGGGGGCTGCGGTGCCCCCCGCCCCGAGAGTGCCTCCCAGGCCGAGGGAGCCCGGCGGTCGAGTGTCGTAGGAAAGCGCGTGCGCGGCTGTGTCGGTCACACGGGCCAGAGTTAGTTTGGGCAACGGCTTAGATCCGTATGCAGCTCAACCTTTCCGGCCTGTTCTGGCGGCGGCTAGGCGTGCGCGCACGGCACGACGCCCCTGGCTCCAGCGATGCGACGGCGCCCCGCACCCCACTCTCCGGGCCGAGCAGAGTGGCCGCTCTCGCTCCTTGGAGCAGAGCCCCCGAGCGCAAGTGTCCCCGCTCCGCCTGTCCAGGCCGCGGGGCCAACAGGCTGTCTGCCCGGGTAGACCCCGCTCTCCGAGCGGCCGGGCGCCACGTTCAAGAGGTGTACGAAGCCACCTTGGGGGGCTGCGGTGCCCCCCGCCCCGAGAGTGCCTCCCAGGCCGAGGGAGCCCGGCGGTCGAGTGTCGTAGGAAAGCGCGCGCGCGGCTGTGTCACACGGGCCAGAGTTAGTTTGGGCAACGGCTTAGATCCGTATGCAGCTCAACCTTTCTGGCCTGTTCTGGCGGCGGCTAGGCGCGCGCGAACGTCACGACGCCCCTGGTTCCAGCGAGGCGACGGCGCCCCGCACACAACTCTCCGGGCCGAGCAGAGCCCCCGAGCGCAAGAGTACCTGCTCCGCCTGCCCAGGCCGCGGGGCCGACAGGCTGTCTGCCCGGGTAGACACCGCTCTCTCCGAGCGGCCGGGCCGCAACGTTCAAGAGGTGTACGAAGCCACCTTGGGGGGCTGCGGAGCCCCCCCT